>NC_061509.1:248140714-248209796 GCF_022539505.1 Lolium rigidum | reverse complement strand
TCCTTGAAATATGCGGGGATGAACCACGGGGGCATCCCCAAGCTTAGACTTTTCACTCTTCTTGATCATATATCATCCTCCTCTCTTGACCCTTGAAAACTTCCTTCACACCAAACTTCTCATAAACTTCATTAGAGGGGTTAGTACTCAAAAAAAAACTTTAATCCACTTTAGCCCTGTAGTGACACATTGCAAGTACTCAATAAAACATTAGCTACAGCTCTCCACGTCTAGAAAGCCTCACTTAAAGTCCACAAGAAACAATGCAAAAAACAGAGACATAATCTGTCAAAACAGAACAGCCGATGAAGACAATTTTTAAGAGGTACTTCCTTTGCTCAAATCGGAAAACTCAAAACTAATGAAAGTTGCGTACATATCGAGGAACACTCACGTAAATTGGCAGATTTTTACGAGTTACCTCTGAGAGAATCATACCCAAATTCGTGACGGCAAGAAATCTGTTTACTGCGCGATAATCCAAATCTAGTATCAACCTTCTATTAGAGACTTCACTTGGCACAACATTGCAATAAAATAAAGATAAGGAGAGGTTGCTACAGTAGTAACAACTTCCAAAACACAACAAAACGGTAGCAAAATAAACACATGGGTTATCTCCCAAGAAGTGCTTTCTTTATAGCCATTAAGATGGGCTCAGCAGTTTTAATGATGCACTCACAAGAAATAAGAGTTGAAGCAAAAGAGAGCATCAAAAAGCAAGTTCAAAACACATTTAAGTCTAACCCACTTCCTATGCATAGGAATCTTGTACACAAATAAATTCATGAAGAATAAAGTGACAAGCATAAGAAGATAAAACAAGAGTAGCTTCAAAAGTTTCAGCATATAGAGAGGTGTTTTAGTGTCATGCAAATTTCTACAACCATATTTTCCTCTCTCATAATAATTTTCAGTAGCTTCATGAACAAACTCAACAATATAACTATCACATACAGCATGTTTCTCATGATCCATAAACATATAATTTTTATCAAGCTAAAAAATAGCGGGATTAAAACTTTCAAACCCACTTTTATCAATAATATAACAAGATGATTGATCAATCTTAAAAGATATGGGACTCATAGATAAAGTCAAGAACTCTCCAATCCCATTTTCATTAGCAGTACAATTAATATTATCAAGTAACATAGGACCATCATCTAGAGATTTATCATAAACATTTGCCAAGCAAAACTCTTTAGTACCATGCATTTCGACATCAGGCACAAACAAAGCATTATCATAAGATTTATCAAAGTAGCATGGATTATCATAGATAACAGTAGCATAATTATTCTTACAAGTTTTACTCATAGGGAATATTTCAAGAGAATCCAAAGGAACATAACATTCATCCGACTTTGGTAAACACGGGGACAATCAAATAGTGTAAGAGATAAAGAGTTACTCTCATTAGAAGGTTGGCATGGGTAGCTAATCCATTCTTCCTCCTTTTGTTCATCACTCTCCTCTTCTTTTTCATCCAATGAGCTTTCAGGTTCATCAATTTCCTCCTCTTTTTCATCCAATGAGCTTTCGGGTTCATCAATTTCTTCTTCCACTTGGTTCACTACCAAATTGTGAGTGCATTCTTGTGCATTAATGAGTCTCTCTTTATAATCAATGATATAAGGATTATCACTTTGTAGCTTTCTATGCAAAAATTAAGGATAGAAGAGACATAATCTTTAAGGTCCTTACAAACAACACAAGTTTCATAATTTTTAGCAATGAAGGATTCGATCTCGGAAGCTCCCATAAACAAAACAAATTGTTCTACTTCTTGAACCCAAAATGAATATAGCTATTCCAATTATAGTTCTTAATTAAAACTTCCTCACTAAAGCCACATTGAAATTTAAGATGTTTAGTATCTGTTGAGAGCAACAGTTTATATCATGAGCGTTTAAGCAAGATTTTAGCAATTGTATTCAATTTTTCTATCACAGCACTCATAACTTTTCCCGTTCTTGATTCTCTATAATTATTATATAATTCAATAAGCTCCAAATAGGTTGTAGGTTCTCCCATAATAGCAGTTTTTAATTTTTCGGTTTTTCAAATTTTTATGGATTTTTGGGTATATGAGAAAAATAAAACAAGACAAAAAGAAACTAGACAAAAGTAAACTAAGCACAAATAAACTAGGCAAAAGTAAACTAAGCAAAACAAAATAAAATAAAACAGAGAGAGAGGTGGAGTGTACTCCCCAGGTGAACTTATGAGTAGAGCTATGCCTCCCCGGCAACGGCGCCAGAAAATAGTCTTGATAACCCACAAGTATAGGGGATCGCAACAGGTCTTCGAGGAAGTAAAACTCAAATTTATTGATTCGACACAAGGGAGAGTAACGAATATTATAAGCCTTAACAAGCTGAGTTGTCAATTCATTGCACTGGAAAAGCACTAGTAACGAGGGTGATGTGAAAGTAAGCGATAATATGAGAGCAGTAGTAATAGATAACACAGCAGTGATAACTAGTAACACGAGAGGCAATGGCACCAGAAAATAGTTGATACTACTTCCAATGACATGTAGAGCAGTATATGATGATGAGAGATGGACCGGGGTTCCCGACTATCTACACTAGTGGTAACTCTCCAATAACAAGTGTTGGGTGAACAAATTACGGTTGGGCAATTGATAGGATTGAAATAGCATTAAGACGAGAACATCAAGATTATTAATCATGTAGGCATGTTTTCCATATATAGTCATACGTGCTCGTAATGAGAAACTTGTACAACATCTTTTGTCTGGCGGTGTGACCAGGGCCTCTAGGAATCTCTGGAAGTGGGTACTCCTTTTAATAGAGCAGCTCTCATATTACTATTACTGCTGGCCGTATTACTTGTTACTATTGCTCTCATATCACTGCTACTTTCACATCACCCCTGTTGCTAGTGCTTTTCCAGGTGCAGCTGAATTAACAACTCAGTTGTTAAGGCTTATAAGTATTCTTTACCTCCCCTTGTGTCGAATCAATAAATTTGGGTTTTACTTCCCTCGAAGACTGTTGCGATCCCCTATACTTGTGGGTCATCAACCTCTCGTTCATCAACGGATGCGCTTTACCGTAGACACTTGTATCTGTCAGGGCAAGCGGTAGGCTGGGGAAGCCTTAAGTCCCCACGGCATAGTCCGTAGACACTTGTCGCTCGAAGAACAAGCGGTAGGCTGGGAAGCCTTAAGTCCCCACGGTATTGCGGTCTATGATGGGTTGCAGCTACCGGTGAAGGAGTTTGGTTCGATCCTGGACTGTCGTCGTGGTCGGGGTCCACCCTGAAAACTATGGGAATAATGGGACCGGCGAGGACCCAGGGTCGGGGCATGCAACAAAGGGTGGGTGTTCGAGGTAGCGGAGGAACATGATTGGCTAGACCTTATACCGGGCCTCACACCAAAGGAAGTGTGGACGGGGAGTACGCCCGGTTGGCACCAAGGTTAAGATCTCTTATGGGTAAAGCAACACACCTCTGCAGAGTGTAATGAACCGTGACCTGTCACTCCCTGTTCCGGGATATGGAACTGCGAACGCTGCCGGAAAGGAGCTCCATGAAGTTCTAGTAAACCGGTGACATGGGCATACCCTTCGGGTACCCATTATTAGTATACCTGGCTCGGCCCAATATGAAGAAGACCAAATATGGAGAAGGCCCAACAAGGCAACCCGAAGAAGTAGTCGACTAGGACTCTTGTAAAACCCTAGGCTGGTTGCATATATAAAGCTAGCCAGGGCACCTGAAAGAGAGAGGACAACAGATAGATAGAATATAGACAACATAGCTCCGCTTACGGCGGCACCATGTAAACATATTATGCTCATATACTGGATTGCTAGCAGCACGTAGGGATCCTCCACCGAGGGGACCCGAAGCTGGGTACGTCGTGTGCCTAATCTCGTCCCCGGAATCTCCATCGTCGCTCTCCCGAAACCCTAGTCTACAATACGTAGGCATTGCCGAGGTATTCCCCCGTCAATTGGCGCCGTCTGTGGGGATCGCGGCGACTGGATTTTGTCATCTGGGCGGGATCCTTCATCAACATCTGTAACAAGATCTTCGTCGGCTTCTTCACCCGCGCCGACATCAAGGGCGGCCGTTTCCTGCACGTTCCGGCCAAAACCGTGTTGCGTGGCGGCGCTGTACACTACACGGAAAAAGCAGAGGCAGCGAGCGAATCTGCAAAAAGAAGAAGAAAAAAAAAGTTATCACGGTGCCGCGAGATGGCACTTGATCGGTCCGATCACTAGCATCTGCACGTTTCAAGTTCCAAGGAGAAAATCCTGACAGGAGTACAGATCCATCGTATCTAACCATGGCAGATAAGTTTCCTAATCAATCCTATGTCTCTTTCCCGTTAATCTACTACTGCTTGGTTATTTGCAATATACATATTTTATCTGGCAACATGGAATTGTGTGGATCGATAAAACAAAAATAAACTAGATCAATCAACATCACGTGACATTCTTCCAGTTGGGATCGTTTCCTATTTAATATCGTTCCTTTTTCTTCTTCCAATCTATTACTTGATCTAGGGCACCTGCTTGGTTCTAATTCCACGTACGCGTATACTTATTTTTTATGCATATGTTTAATCTGGAGCAACTGGATATAGTACTTTCGTGGACTACAATTCAATCAGGTTGTACCGATAGTAAGATGCGCTCGTCCAGCTATCAATCGTACATCCAAAGTACGCGCATCCGCCAACACAGATTCATCGTTGTAAACTTGTCATCCGACACAAAGATTATCAGGTGCCGCGCGATTACAAACCGTGTCCGCGGCACGACTTGCGTCCACATCGGCGCAGCCGATAAAAAGCTAAGTTTCCCTTTTCCTCTAAGATTCAATTATTTCTGTATTTTCGCTACACCCAAATACTCGGGGTCTACACAATTGCATTATTATAAATTCACTCGACATCTGGAGCTGCGCTATTACTTCGTTACCACAAATATACTCGGTTACTTGGTGAATTTTTTTTCTCCGGCTCTGGATATATTTTCCCCGGCTTAGTGAAATTATCTTCTTCGGCTCAGTGGATTCATCTTCTTCGGCTTATTGGATTTTGTCTTCGTCGGATTCATCTTATAAGGTTATAATTGGTTTTCTCTAAATACAATAATACCCGACGAAGTTCCGGGTCAGTGGATTTATGAATATTACTGGGTTTATTTTCTTCGGGTCAATGGATTCATCTTATATGGTCATCTTGGATTCATCTTCTATAATTATTACTGGAACTATTTTCTTCGGATCAATGGATTCATCTTTTATGGTTATTACTGGAAATATTTTCTTCGGCTCAATGGATTCATCCTCTATAATATCGGCGGATTCCTCTTCAATATATGCTCTATATTTAATGGCGTCATCTTCAATATGGATTCATCTCAAATACTTCATCTTGGATTCATCTTCATGGATTCATATTATATTATTGACAATGGCTTCATCCTAAATGGCGTCACCTTATATGGTGCCGCGATTCCGTCAACTTCTTTCGACATCATGGTTAAACACTCGGGGGCTCGATCATTACTTCGCCTCGAGTAACAACTGTGACACGGCGTCTAAGCAATAATCATGACATCACCCCAGCAGTGCTCGGGGGCTCGGCTATCTCTTCATCAATAATTTGGTGGTATCCACTTTCGTTAATTCGGTGGTTTCTACTTCGGCTCGACTTTTTCGCTGCACTCGAAGACCTCATCGCGCATCGATTCCGTCGTGCCCAATAAGCTAAGTGCTCCTTTATTTCACATAAAGTTGATTATCATTTAATTTCACCGCACCCGACACTTGGGGGCTGCGCGGCATATATTCACTTTACATATCATCGAATCTGAGCATCTGATACCGCATGCAAAAAAGAGAGTCAAGGAAAAGATAGAAAAAGTTTGTTTATTTGTGCAGGAGAAAGCAAATTATACAAGTTCTTGAGCCTATTTCCAGATGCGCGCACCCGACCATAGCTTCGGGGGCTACTCCCATCGGGAGCGCTGACCGCGCACCCGACAAAATCTTCTTCAGGGAGGAACCCGACGAAATCAAAATAGCACCCGACAAAATCTTCTTCAGGGAGGAACCCGACGAAATCAAAATAGCACCCGACGAAATCTTCTTCGGGGAGGGACCCGATAAAATCGTGAGAGAACCCGACGAAATTTTCTTCAAAAGAGAACCCGAAGAATTATCTTCAAGGAGGTGCCGAAAAATTATCTTCAAGGAGGTGCCGAGAAATTATCTTCAAGGAGGTCCCGAAGAATTATCTTCAAGGAGGTGCCGAAAAATTATCTTCAAGGAAGTCCCGAAGAATTATCCTCAAGGAGGTCTCGAAGAATTGTCCTCAAAAAGAACCCGAAGAATTGTCCTCAAAGAGGACCCGAAGAAATTTTCCTGAAGGAGGAACTCGACGAAATTTTCCTGAAGGAGGAACCAAAAAAAAAAAAAAGTGGACAAATCTTCGGGTCCATTGACTCGTCATATTGTTCCGAGCAAGAGCATCGGCGATGTGCCTGACGACAATATAGAAGAACCCAATATATTCGGCTGTCTCATCACACCCGAGAAAAATATAGAAGAACCCGCAAAATGGGTCATTGCATCAGCCGAACAAGGCACTCGACAATATATTCTCAGAACGCCAAAGTTGCGATCAATTTCTGAATGCCGCAAATTTGCGAAGGTAAGACCCCAGATCCGTTCTGCTGGGCGTGGCATCGCCGAAGACTGCGCTCTGCTATTTTTATCCGTATCAACGGATACGAAGAAAAATCCTAACGGACGCGTTAGGTACCCGATAAACATGGCCGGGACTCGACGGAATGGTAAGACCTTAAGCGGCACCTGTCGAGTTAACACCGGTATCCCGGGATCATGTCCGGGGACGTGATCTTGAAGTAGGTTTTTGCGGATTGCCACTAGAGCAGTTAACTAGTACCGATCCGTCGGATGAACTAGCCCCAATTACCATTATCCCTGTACAATATAGATATGGATGTGAAATAAAAATAGCAACGGCCAGAGTCGATAAAAGAGGGGCTGCGCCCGAAATATAGTCAAGTTCTTTATCGAGTAGTACAACTTGAGCATATGCCTAGGTGCAAGCACCTGCTCATAGGCTCGGGGGCTACTCTTATCGAGAGTATTGTTCACCCTCCCGATAAGAAAGAGGAAAAATTATGGAGTCAATTACAAGCAAGTTGAGCCTACACCCAAGTGCAAACACTTGGCTGTAGCCTCGGGGGCTACTCCCATCGGGAGCGCTGGTCGCGCACCCGATAGAAAAATAACTTCGACATCATTTATGACAATCAAGGTTTGTAGACTCAACTCGATTCTACGACTCGAGTGGAGCCTACTCCCATCGGGAGCCCATGGATTTCATCAAGTCCTCCGGAAATATAGTTAAGTTCTTCATCGAGTAGTACAACTTGAGTCTATGCCCAAGTGCAAGCACTTGCCCATAGACTCGGGGGCTACTCCCATCGGGAGCGCTGCCGCGCACCCGATAATTTCAAGAATCGTCGACATCATCTACGCTACACATGATCTGCGACATGGACCTCGCCTTGTATTTTCTTCGACTCCGGAGATGGTTATGCTTGGAGTTTCTACGCAAGTCTTCGACTTCCCTATAAACTCGGGGGCTACTGACATGGGCATACCCTTCGGGTACCCATTATTAGTATACCTGGCTCGGCCCAATATGAAGAAGACCAAATATGGAGAAGGCCCAACAAGGCAACCCGAAGAAGTAGTCGACTAGGACTCTTGTAAAACCCTAGGCTGGTTGCATATATAAAGCTAGCCAGGGCACCTGAAAGAGAGAGGACAACAGATAGATAGAATATAGACAACATAGCTCCGCTTACGGCGGCACCATGTAAACATATTATGCTCATATACTTGGATTGCTAGCAGCACGTAGGGATCCTCCACCGAGGGGACCCGAAGCTGGGTACGTCGTGTGCCTAATCTCGTCCCCGGAATCTCCATCGTCGCTCTCCCGAAACCCTAGTCTACAATACGTAGGCATTGCCGAGGTATTCCCCCGTCAATTGGCGCCGTCTGTGGGGATCGCGGCGACTGGATTTTGTCATCTGGGCGGGATCCTTCATCAACATCTGTAACAAGATCTTCGTCGGCTTCTTCACCCGCGCCGACATCAAGGGCGGCCGTTTCCTGCACGTTCCGGCCAAAACCGTCTTTGCGTGGCGGCGCTGTACACTACACGGAAAAGCGAGAGGCAGCGAGCGAATCTGCAAAAAGAAGAAAAAAAAAGCTATCACGGTGCCGCGAGATGGCACTTGATCGGTCCGATCACTAGCATCTGCACGTTTCAAGTTCCAAGGAGAAAATCCTGACAGGAGTACAGATCCATCGTATCTAACCATGGCAAATAAGTTTCCTAATCAATCCTATGTCTCTTTCCCGTTAATCTACTACTGCTTGGTTATTTGCAATATACATATTTTATCTGGCAACATGGAATTGTGTGGATCGATAAAACAAAAATAAACTAGATCAATCAACATCACGTGACATTCTTCCAGGTTGGGATCGTTTCCTATTTAATATCGTTCCTTTTTCTTCTTTCAATCTATTACTTGATCTAGGGCACCTGCTTGGTTCTAATTCCACGTACGCGTATACTTATTTTTTATGCATATGTTTAATCTGGAGCAACTGGATATAGTACTTTCGTGGACTACAATTCAATCAGGTTGTACCGATAGTAAGATGCGCTCGTCCAGCTATCAATCGTACATCCAAAGTACGCGCATCCGCCAACACAGATTCATCGTTGTAAACTTGTCATCCGACACAAAGATTATCAGGTGCCGCGCGATTACAAACCGTGTCCGCGGCACGACTTGCGTCCATATCGGCGCAGCCGATAAAAAGCTAAGTTTCCCTTTTCCTCTAAGATTCAATTATTTCTGTATTTTCGCTACACCCAAATACTCGGGGTCTACACAATTGCATTATTATAAATTCACTCGACATCTGGAGCTGCGCTATTACTTCGTTACCACAAATATACTCGGTTACTTGGTGATTTTTTTTTCTCCGGCTCTGGATATATTTTCCCCGGCTTAGTGAAATTATCTTCTTCGGCTCAGTGGATTCATCTTCTTCGGCTTATTGGATTTTGTCTTCGTCGGATTCATCCTATAAGGTTATAATTGGTTTTCTCTAAATACAATAATACCCGACGCAGTTCCGGGTCAGTGGATTTATGAATATTACTGGGTTTATTTTCTTCGGGTCAATGGATTCATCTTATATGGTCATCTTGGATTCATCTTCTATAATTATTACTGGAACTATTTTCTTCGGATCAATGGATTCATCTTTTATGGTTATTACTGGAAATATTTTCTTCGGCTCAATGGATTCATCCTCTATGATATCGGCGGATTCCTCTTCAATATATGCTCTATATTTAATGGCGTCATCTTCAATATGGATTCATCTCAAATACTTCATCTTGGATTCATCTTCATGGATTCATATTATATTATTGACAATGGCTTCATCCTAAATGGCGTCACCTTATATGGCGCCGCGATTCCGTCAACTTCTTTCGACATCATGGTTAAACACTCGGGGCTCGATCATTACTTCGCCTCGAGTAACAACCGTGACACGGCGTCTAAGCAATAATCATGACATCACCCCAGCAGTGCTCGGGGGCTCGGCTATCTCTTCATCAATAATTTGGTGGTATCCACTTTCGTTAATTCGGTGGTTTCTACTTCGGCTCGACTTTTCGCTGCACTCGAAGACCTCATCGCGCATCGATTCCGTCGTGCCCAATAAGCTAAGTGCTCCTTTATTTCACATAAAGTTGATTATCATTTAATTTCACCGCACCCGACACTTGGGGGCTGCGCGGCATATATTCACTTTACATATCATCGAATCTGAGCATCTGACACCGCATGCAAAAAAGAGAGTCAAGGAAAAGATAGAAAAAGTTTGTTTATTTGTGCAGGAGAAAGCAAATTATACAAGTTCTTGAGCCTATTTCCAGATGCGCGCACCCGACCATAGCTTCGGGGGCTACTCCCATCGGGAGCGCTGACCGTGCACCCGACAAAATCTTCTTCAGGGAGGAACCCGACGAAATCAAAATAGCACCCGACAAAATCTTCTTCAGGGAGGAACCCGACGAAATCAAAATAGCACCCGACGAAATCTTCTTCAGGGAGGGACCCGATAAAATCGTGAGAGAACCCGACGAAATTTTCTTCAAAAGAGAACCCGAAGAATTATCTTCAAGGAGGTGCCGAAAAATTATCTTCAAGGAGGTGCCGAGAAATTATCTTCAAGGAGGTCCCGAAGAATTATCTTCAAGGAGGTGCCGAAAAATTATCTTCAAGGAGGTCCCGAAGAATTATCCTCAAGGAGGTCTCGAAGAATTGTCCTCAAAAAGAACCCGAAGAATTGTCCTCAAAGAGGACCCGAAGAAATTTTCCTGAAGGAGGAACTCGACGAAATTTTCCTGAAGGAGGAACCAAAAAAAAAAAAAAAAAAAAAATTGGACAAATCTTCGTGTCCATTGACTCGTCATATTGTTCCGAGCAAGAGCATCGGCGATGTGCCTGACGACAATATAGAAGAACCCAATATATTCGGCTGTCTCATCACACCCGAGAAAAATATAGAAGAACCCGCAAAATGGGTCATTGCATCAGCCGAACAAGGCACTCGACAATATATTCTCGAACGCCAAAGTTGCGATCAATTTCTGAATGCCGCAAATTTGCGAAGGTAAGACCCCAGATCCGTTCTGCTGGGCGTGGCATCGCCGAAGACTGCGCTCTGCTATTTTTATCCGTATCAACAGATACGAAGAAAAATCCTAACGGACGCGTTAGGTACCCGATAAACATGACTGGGACTCGACAGAATGGTAAGACCTTAAGCGGCACCTGTCGAGTTAACACCAGTATCCCGGGATCATGTCCAGAGACGTGATCTTGAAGTAGGTTTTTGCGGATTGCCACTAGAGCAGTTAACTAGTACCTGATCCGTCAGATGAACTAGCCCCAATTACCATTATCCCTGTACAATATAGATATGGATGTGAAATAAAAATAGCAACGGCCAGGAGTCGATAAAAAGAGGGGCTGCGCCCAGAAATATAGTCAAGTTCTTTATCGAGTAGTACAACTTGAGCATATGCCTAGGTGCAAGCACCTGCTCATAGGCTCGGGGGCTACTCTTATCGAGAGTATTGTTCACCCTCCCGATAAGAAAGAGGAAAAATTATGGAGTCAATTACAAGCAAGTTGAGCCTACACCCAAGTGCAAACACTTGGCTGTAGCCTCGGGGCTACTCCCATCGGGAGCGCTGGTCACGCACCCGATAGAAAAATAACTTCGACATCATTTATGACAATCAAGGTTTGTAGACTCAACTCGATTCTACGACTCGAGTGGAGCCTACTCCCATCGGGAGCCCATGGATTTCATCAAGTCCTCCAGAAATATAGTTAAGTTCTTCATCGAGTAGTACAACTTGAGTCTATGCCCAAGTGCAAGCACTTGCCCATAGACTCGGGGCTACTCCCATCGGGAGCGCTGCCGCGCACCCGATAATTTCAAGAATCGTCGACATCATCTACGCTACACATGATCTGCGACATGGACCTCGCCTTGTATTTTCTTCGACTCCGGAGATGGTTATGCTTGGAGTTTCTACGCAAGTCTTCGACTTCCCTATAAACTCGGGGGCTACTGACATGGGCATACCCTTCGGGTACCCATTATTATACCTGGCTCGGCCCAATATGAAGAAGACCAAATATGGAGAAGGCCCAACAAGGCAACCCGAAGAAGTAGTCGACTAGGACTCTTGTAAAACCCTAGGCTGGTTGCATATATAAAACTAGCCAGGGCACCTGAAAGAGAGAGGACAACAGATAGATAGAATATAGACAGCATAGCTCCGCTTACGGCGGCACCATGTAAACATATTATGCTCATATACTGGATTGCTAGCAGCACGTAGGGATCCTCCACCGAGGGGACCCGAAGCTGGGTACGTCGTGTGCCTAATCTCGTCCCCGGAATCTCCATCGTCGCTCTCCCGAAACCCTAGTCTACAATACGTAGGCATTGCCGAGGTATTCCCCCGTCAACCGGTGAAGGCTGACGGACATAGTTCTTCTGGATAAAAGCAACCTTTTGAAGAAATGATTATGAAAACCTGCATTGGTATTAGACTTTCTGGTCTAATGCCGTAGCTAGTGCATTAAACACCTCTTTCCTATAATGAACTTGTTGAGTACGCTCGTACTCATCCCACTCTTAAATCCCCTGCTTAGATATGGAGGCATCGAAGGAGGATCTACAGTGCAACTCGAAGACCGAGGAGTCAACAACTACTTCACGAGACAGTACCCTGTCAGAAGAGTTAGATACCACATCCAACAAGAAGAAAACCTAGTTTAGCCATAGAAGGGAACTAGCTTTCTAAACCTAGCTCCTATTTAGCTAGAGTCTATTCTTAGCCTCTGTAGTTAGTGAAATACTCTACAAATAGAGTTCGTGATAAGACAAGACTACGAGTCGTTCTTCTGGAGTTTATTTGCAGTTTCACCTCATTGTAAAGTAGGAGGCTGCGATGATCTTATGTAACAGAGTCGATGTTGTAATTCTATAGACATGCCTTGGACCCGCATATGTTTCTGTTGTACCACTCTGAGCGATATAATACTAGTGGAACGGTGTTTCATTGGTGTTATATCAGACTTGCATACTACACCATGCAGTGGTATGCCGGGTCACCACAATAAGAGAGGTACACGTATTGGGTGGAATACTACTCAATACCAATAAGTGTACAATACATATCTTCTCTTTCTAAATAGGTGATCCCATTTTCCTGGCCTCCCATGAAGCCACGTCACCTCATATACATGCCCACCCCGTTCCACACAGTTTGTTACAGCCCGCAACATGCCCCGCCACGCCCGGTGGGCAATCCTCTCCAGACGCCACGCCCGAACGGAAGCAGAACGACGCGCGCAGACCTCTTCCCATCGATCTCTGGCGCCCTTCCTCGGCAGATGGGTCGATCTCTGCTGCCCTTCCTCGCCAGATGGGCCGACACCGGCCCATGACCCGGCCGACTCTCTTCCTCTTCCTCGCGTACCCATCGATCTCTCCCCCACCGGCTTCGCCTCCGTCTTCCCATCGCCACCGCTCGCACGAATCCGCCTCCGTTCGGCTTCTTCGTTCGCCCCCGCTCGCAATTCCCAACAGCTCTGCTCTCATGCCAATCTCCTACCATTAAACACAATAAATCTGTCTTGAAGGCAGTAGAAACTGCTCGGAAAATTTCTTCCGCCGCCGCCGTCACAACGAACCGGCCAAACTACGCCGCTGCAGCCAACGATAAAGGAGCCCAGTCCATCGACACGCTCTTGTCTTATCTTCCCCACGATTATGGCTCCATTATTATAGGCACTATCGCCCCAGACGCCGCCGCGACCCATCGTCTCCACGCCACAAGAAACGGACTCACGCAGCATTCATCGACATCCATTACCTTGCCAATGAAGAAGAAACGGCTCCATTAATTGAGTCCCTGCTGCCATGGTGCTTAAAAACCTGCCTCCTCGCACCTTCATATTCGACACTGGCCTCAGTCGCAAGGTAGCTGAGCGCTCCTAAATTTCCATCCTCCCCTGAATATTTGTAGCCCCAGCTCATGTTTTGATTTGCCAGATCACGCTCCAGCTCCAAAGAAAGCTCAGCTCATGTTTTTGACTTGCCAGATCATGCTCCTGCCCCAAAGAAACTCGACCTTTTGCCAGATCGCTTCTGTAAGTTGGTCCTCCATTTTTTCATAGGTATCACCGGTAAAGCTCTCATCATCTAATTTTCTTATTTTCGTTGGATGAGCACATGCATGTATGGATTGTTGTTCTCGCTGCTCGCACCTAGCACCCAGCTCTGAGTTCCATTAGTTAGATCAGATGAGCACCTTCTGTTTGTTCATGTGCTTAATAGAACAAGAATTCTTCTGCGCTATATATTTTCCAATCAAATTGTCTACCACACTACAAATCGAACCAACAATGCCTGCTTCGTTTCAAGTCAATTTGCATGTGTATGATCTGCAGATTTAAATCTCGCCTGATTGGCATTCAGTACCCTGCAGTCGGTGACCCCCTGCCTGGCGTCACTCACAACGTTGCCACCACTGAACTAAACCAGTCAGCCTCATCCGAGATAACCGGCGCTCCATGTACAAAGCTTTAATAAAGGTCAGTAGGATAGTTTTGTCCCTTCAAATCTTCTGTCCTACTTTCTGAAGTTCAAGTTCCCCTCATGATCTTTGGATGCATATGTTATATACAGACTTATTTTGTTGTCGCTCACAGAAGAACCTTCAGAGAAGGGTAAGAAATCCACTGTACCAGTTCTGCAAACACCCAATTTTACCTTTACCCATAACTGTAAGATCTCTATTGTTCTAATTAATGTTCAAATTTAAAACTACTTCTTTACAACTCTGGTGCAGAAAGAAGTGCCAAATTTCCAGAACATGAAGAATTTTAACGTCTGGTTGTGAAACGGCATAAGTAAAAGTAAGTGCATCTTCTCAATCTAGCATTCCCACTTTTTATTCTCAAGCAACAAACATTAAACAAGGGCGACATTAAAACGTACTATGAATTTTCATGCCCAAACAAAATTATCCTAAAGTTCCGTTCCACGCGGCTAGCGTTATTACAAAAGTATAACCTTGCTAACACTGCTGTTTTCTTTTATACCAAATGCAGGGCATGGCCACCAACTCAGGGAACAACCTAAGAACTGCACTGGCTTCTACCTAAGATCAGCTATATTATTTTGCTTAAACCAAGAATTACTGATCTCAGAATTGATCCCATTTCAATTGTAATCTAGAGCTCTCATTAGTGGAATCTCATGACGATCCAATGCATGTATATCTCCATGAGTAAGAACTACACATTATCATATCTCTTTTTGGCGGTTTCTATTTGATAATGACAAAACCAGAAACAGTGATAGTTAATAGTTACCGACAAACTATTTGTCATCATCATTTCAAATCATCAATCATGTTTAAACGTTTTAGCAAATAAAATCATTGTTTTCCACTAATCCTCTATCTATACATTATTACAAATTCCCGCAGCAACGCGCGGGGTATCGTCTAGTGTCTAAAATAGTGACAACACTCTCCTATGTTATTCTAAAATTGATTCGTACATATACAACACCAGTCCGACATAGTACTTAAATTGAGTGGAATCCATCTTTAATAGCTAGCAGGGTTCTTAATTATTCTCACCAGTTTTTTTTGGATACACATGAGTCTTTGTACATTAAAAGAAAACTGCAAAAAAGTGGGTAGAGTAGAACCACGTAGCAAGGCTACACAAAAGAATAAAATGTAAGGAAAAAAGAAGAAGGCAAAACAAGCTATACAAGGCTAACACTTTTTTAGCCGACCTCATAATTACTGGAGTACATCTAGTTATGAGCAATATAAAGCTCACAAACGGCCGACCTCATAATAATTCACTATCATCACTAACAATTACAGTGAGAATCATACCCATAATAACTATACTAAAGGGTAACAAACTCCTCTTTCCTCATAATTTTGAGGCTATTTTCAAGTTCACGTCGTGGTGACATGTTTGTGTTTAATTCCACATGGTCTTTTGGTGTGCAGATATTTTGGTGCGTGTGAGACTGAAGCCATGGACTCATTTAGTGCTGGTATGGTCCACTAGATTTAGATGTGCGCCTTGGCGCACGACCCCGTGAAGCTCATAACAATAATAAAAATTAATCGTCAACACTAATACACTTGGCTGGTTGGTTAATTTGATCAAAGCTTGCTAACTTACCATCTCATTAAATAACATCGTTTCGTTATAATTTGTCCTCGGCTGATTTCTGTTTTCTTCCGATCTCATAAAGGTAAAGTCGCCAAAAATACCCACAAAATGAGTTTGAGATTCCATATTCTCCCACAAAATGAGTTTGAAATTCCATATTCTTTCACCAGTCTACAAACAACTGTTTTTCTGAACCTCATGGCCCATATATATTTATTCAGATGAAGAGCAAGCTATTCCAAAGTCCTATGAAGCACCTACGGATAGGACAAATTCAAATTTGTCGAAACATCGAGGACAGAACTTTCTGATGAAACATGATCAAAACGTCCCTTTTTTGTCTCCTTTTTAACAGCAAAACACTTCCTCACCACAGAAGCCACGTACCACGAACAGCAAAACACTTCGCCTCATAATTAAAACCACGTACCACGAATAAGATAAGCCAGCATTCACTGCCGAAAGATCTTCAAAACCATTGCATGGAGATAAAACACAAATGTTCTGGAAAACATAACACGATAATTCTTTTATTTGTAGCATGAAGAAATTGAAGCAACTTGAGCCTGTTCTTCAATTTTGCATCTTCAGATCGAGGCGCCAAGAGCTGATCAGCAGCAAGTTCAGTGTCCGGAATGCCACACACTGCAGCGCCAATGTGTTGCAGAAACGTGATAGGAGTAGGCTTCAGAGTTGGATCTTCAGTCGCAACATCTTCAGAAATTTTCGTCTCTCTTGCACTTGCTATCACTGTCTGAGCTTGCGTGAGACAATTAGGTCCTGCTCAAACACAACAGTGTATCTGAGCATGACGGAGAGGGATGTAGACCAAAAGAAAAATTAGTAGAATTATAGTGCTTGCAGTTAGATACATTTAACATGGTGTTGGACAACCTCAGTTAGGCTGCTACAACTCAACTGGGTTATAGTCAATAATTGAGTTAAATATGATACTTCAGGTTCTGCAGCCACTGTCCAAGGTCATCTTCAAATTCAGAATTAACTTACTCTCTTTTCTCCAACTCTTTGGTATAAAAACAAGATGAGACAGGCCATCAAGTGCCAACTAAGGTCCCCTCGAGGCTGCAATAAAGGGCACATAGATGGCTAATTATCTACACTATGTGCATGAAGCCAATTAAGACAACCATATTTGGGAGAAAATAAAACCCATTTCTCATGTTTTGGTCTTACTGCATATTCAATGAAAGGGTGTTGATAAAGTAAAATCCATTGAGACAAATCACAAGACGTTACAAATCTTCTAAATTTGGATATAAGATCAAGGGATTCTATCAAGAACAACCAATAATTAACAATTGCAGTTCCAGTCCATACAAAAGAAATCATCTTCTATTTAGCAGCATAATCTATAAGTCTAAGAAGCTAAAGCTCTATCCTGAATTTGACAGGTTATGGCATATACACATCTTTTGAACTATCCCTTGCCAAAAACAATGGCACACAAATCCTAGACAAAAGTCAAAATCTGCACAATCTTAACTGGATCATGGGCTTAAAATCTGATAGACATTACTTGATATGTTTCTCAGAAAATAACGCACAAATATATTTCTCCATGTGATAGCTTACACAGGCAAGTACCATGGCCAAGAGAGTCAATTTATTAAACAGTCAAGTCACGTAACAGAGTGCAGTAGTATATTTTACATGCAAGTCATCTGAAACTGCAGATAGTTTCGAGAAAAGAAAAATATTTTGAAGGCAATCAAAGCATAAACATTAAAAAAAAATCTTTTTGATGTTATCGCTATTGATGTAGAACCTCTTTCCTGTCTGAAGTTTCGACGCAGTTGCCACAACTTACTCTCACAGCGCCCTTGCCAACTAACATTATACAGAAAACTTCGGCCAGCATAAAAACACAAGACACATACCTATACATTGGAGACTGTTCCCACTAAGAATAGAAGCTAACTTTTATCTTTAGGTAGGTCAGCTGGCAGGTTGAAATCATCGACCCTAGCTAAACCAACCTCTTCAGACCCAATCAAAGGAGGCAACTCCTGAAACATGGCTCTCTTGACAGATAAAACACTGCCCACTTTGACACCACTGCATAAAATGACAGCGGACATTATACCAAATCAAAGGAATTCTCCATCTGCATGAATTAGCTCGGGAAAATTCAATCCGTGAAAATTACCCAAGTCAAGAGAGTTTTACGACTGATGGCAGAGCCCGTGGGAGAGTTGAGACAACCAAACGATATTTCCTCAACACATATATGTGGTACACTCAATATCCCACTGACCTACAGGATGAAGGATATGTAGGCAAATATCAGGGAGTTGTGGAGATTAATGTGTTACCCCTAACATGACTACGCATTTCATTCAATTCTCGATGAATAAAATATAAATGGAAGAAAGCAAGTAGAAAACAATATTTTAAGTACCTAAAACAGAGCTCCTATCCTAGCACATAACCAGCACTGCCATTGAAAGGAAATACTGAACACAATTTGAAAAAAGAATGAAAATTACCTAATTTGATGCAGGAGGACGCACCCCTCACTTTTTAGCCCCCATGGTCGCTCCCTTTGCCAGAGCCGCGAACGCATGACTGGTAACGTCTTCATCTGTCAAACCGAGGGCTCCATCATCCCCAGACCTACCATCAACCCGCTGTAGAACTCAGATATCTGAATTTACAACAAAAGCTCTAACATTTGGTTTATATGTTTTTTTAGGACTTGCAGTGCACTGGCGTGGCAAATTCAGCCTAGATGATCTGGATGGAGTTCAGCACCTCCGAATGCAGACTGACGTAAATATGTGGAATACAAAACCAACATGGCTGTTCTTCTAATTAATTGATAGATGAACCAGTTAAAATAAAATATAGTACAAGTAAGTCTTTCCCCAAATGTAAGGAGGCCATTTTGCATTTTGCAATAAAATACATATTACACCATGGATTGGGTAGTTACTTCCTATTTCAACATGTCTAACCCAAACAAGAAATCAGAGCTTAAAATATAAGAGTTTAGGAACACAGTCCAGCAATGTACTATGCAGAGGGTCTTTTTAACTTCTGGAACAGACCAGAAGACTCGACGAAAACAGAACACATGTAGCAGTACAAGGCCATTGTTATTTGAAGTGCCATTGTACATGGAAAATATGAAGTGAAATATAATTGAGCATGTAATTAAACAATGAGAGGAAAGAACAATATTGCTGCTGTGTTCAGATGCAGTTGGCTATTGCTAGATAACTTTGTTGAGATGCAAAACGACCATATTACATCAACATAATTACCCAAAACAAAAGGCACGACCATGCTTTATAGAAAATATTGAATATCTTTGCATATAAGAAGTATAAGCATCGATGCAGATTAACTTTCTATGTACTCTAAGCTAACAAATGTGTATAGAAACAAATCATCAAATACCTGCAAGTCCATCCAATGACGCCATGGTACTTATCAGAAAGGCAGCAAAACAGGATAGAATCGATGCACAAAGGTAAAACCCCCTGTAAATCATGAAATAAATATTAGCTGGAAGATTTTCATTGTTCAGTCAATACTTGGACTCTCTGTAGCAGAAATATTTTCAATCCAAATAATTTGAGCTGCTACAACCATTGCAATTATCCAATTAACTTCTTGGAGTATATGAGACCTACACCTATTCTAGCAAAGTATATTGCTGTGACGTATAAATGGTATCTTCAGACGAAACTTCAGGGCACAATTTTTTTCATTTCACACTTGATGTTGTTGTTTCCACTTGCTAAAACCACGGTTTTACCTTCAGCAGCAGTTCTAGGCGTTGGGCACATGAACACTGACCTTTAACATCAGTTAGCTAAACATAATCATTTATATGGTGAAACAAAAAAATGGCACTCTGAAGTTGCTGTGAAGATATGCAAATATACACTGTCCAATTTTACCTTCCCTTCTAAATGGTCAGCTACTGCCAAGTGCTCCGGCCTGAGAATCCATCGTTGTAATTAATAGCCATGTAATGTAACTATTTGTAAACTGATGCAAGAATGAGATAATTTCAAGCATCTGCTCGTTTCTGCCTTGAAAGAAATGCTAAATGCACTTCCATCAAGAACTCGCCTTAAATTCTCTTCAGGATTTTTATGGGACACATGTGAAAACTCTGGAACGTAAATGATAGATATTACACAATACCATACTTCATTCAGATGCACCTGCACAAGCTACAGCGAAATTTTTTTTTTTAGAAACACGACAACTGGCATCCTGTAGAAAGTAACATAATTACTGATCAACAAATTTCCAGTAAGAATCGCCTTCAATTTTTGTACTTTCTCTTATTAAAGAATATAAGGCCACCATTACCAGAAAAACACAGAAGCACTAAGTAAATATACGAATGTTGAACTGACAGTGCGAGAAATTCATCCAAAATATATAAAAGACCAACAATGCTATCGTAAACCACGATATACCAGATAATAATGCCATACAATTAACACAAAAAACCACAAAGTTTTCCAAAGCTGGTTATCCCTACATTAGAACGAAGATAAGAAACCAGAAACACAAATCATGGTCCTAAGAGGCCAATAAAACACAATAGTGGACTTTGCAAAAGAATCATGCTTAATTGGATCCCAAAAACCGATGAATATTCATGCATCCATGAAATCAAGAGAACAGAAATGAAGGATTATATCTCTTGGGATGAACACTGAATCTTCCTCCATACTCAATTTCAATTAATATCTGTAATGTAATAGGAAAAAAATACTTGTTTCAGTCCATATTTATATGTAAAGATGGTATAGGTAATTAGGCCATTTATACTACAATATAAGAAATAAAACATGCAGTTAAGTGTCATATTTATGGAGGAAGAAAATAGCATCGGAGAATTCATACTAAATGATTTTCCTTGAGATTTAGGTGCCAATGCAAAAACTTAAAATACGCAAACCTCTGTGGATGCTTCTTATTCTTATTCGGCAGTTCTACATGTTTATCTTTCTTTTGGTCCCCCGCTTATCATCAACAACGACATCATTTATATTTTCGGCATCCACGGCGGCGCCTTCCTTCTCAACCTCCTCGGTCTTCCAGTCCCAAATATAATTTAGCTAGCGAAAAGATAAATACAAATACACAGAGTAAGCACATAAATAATCAACACAGAAAACACAATGAGCGAAGAAATTAGCACCGCAAAGAATTATATATCTCATATCTGTGACATGCACAATCGTATGAAGAGTTGATGTACCAAGATACACAAGAACAGAGTCAAGTTGCAGCTAGATGATATAACAAAGACCAACTCTCCATTATTACCAAGCTCTAGTGGATTAGTCATCAAACTATAAATTCATTTTGGTGTCAAACGCCAAAGCTTTGAAAGAGAATATTAACATGAATTAAAAATACCATTCAGATTGCTAAGTTGACCAATTGAGCACCCTTTGTATCTGCGTAATGAAAAGGAAGGTACACCACTAAAAAAGGGCCAGAACTGTACAATTATTGTTAGCACGTACAAAGGCTTTAAATATAGTATATTAAGAACTGAAGAAGTTGGGTACTAACTTCATAGTATTATAAGATCAATTGGAAGATCATACCTGAATATCTTCACATATCAATATAATCCAATTTAGAAACTGCAGGCTGTTTAAAATATACTCATAGCTATATCGTCAATGATCTGGAAATAAGATTTCATGCTTTGTTTAACACAATTTGTTTAGAAATGCATCATATAGAAAAGAATATACAGATTTTAAAAGTGCAAATACATATAAGGAGCATAAGTACTGTTGCAGATTGTTATTAAACGAAAACCCTACAAAAATTTCTCAAGAACAAAATGATGTTGGTCTGACGTAACTTCGGACAAAAAGTTAAAATCTAACCCTTAAACCTCAGGCTAAGACATTGACAGAATCCAAGTTGTTCAGGTAGCATTAGGAAGAAGCCAGAATTGATGATTTGGTTATGCCCTACAAAATAACAATGTAATCAAAGAAATGACTTTCTGGGCATTACTCAATAAGATACAAATCCAAAATTAGTTTCACTGACAAAAAAATTAGAGAAATATAGCCTTGTTCTATGCTAGACCGACAACTCGAGTTACTCTGGTTTAGGGCTAAATTTCAGGAAAAAACGAAATTCTTGAGTAAACAACAGAGCAATATCAGATTTGGTTCATCTCTCCCTTACAGGATTTTTGACAAACACCTTGTAGGCATAGATAAACTAAAACCTGCACAAACAAAGATGAGGATATGTGGAAGATTGGAGAGAGAAAACCATGCAAAACAAAGATGGTAAGATGTGGGGATTATAGAAAGAGGAGGGAGGGACGGACCTGTAGGTGGACTAATTCTTAGCCAAGCCCCTCTCCACCTAGCGCCGCCCCCATGGCCGCCCCTTGCTGCTCCACCTCCGGCCCAGAGTTGCCCCGTGCTGCTCCTCCACCTCTGTCCCAGCACCGCCCCTAGAGCACCCATCTGCTCCACCTCCAGAACGGCGCGAGGAGGTCCAGAACGGGGGCGTAGCGTGGCCATGAAGGTGGTGTGGGCTGCTGCTTTTCCTCCTCCTGCCAGTACAGGGGGTCGCCCGAGAAGAAGATCTCCACCTAACCCTGAGCTTTGGCACCACCGCCTTGTGCATCGCCACCACCATGCACGGGCTCACCTTCTGTTGATGGGAGAGAAGAAGATAGAGCCTATGAAGATGAAGGGGATTGGGGAGGGGAGAGCGAGCGACTGGATTGGGGAGGGGAGAGGACTTGTGGGCGACGGGATTGGGGAGGGCGAAGCAGGCGACGGGTCTGGCGGCTAGGGTTTTCACCGTGTGCGTGCTCCTTTTATACTCTTGTGGAAAAAAACGAACGGTTAAGATCCACCATTGACCCCATCTGGCAAGATCCAATGGCCCAGAGGCGCTAATCGCTGTGAAGCCCCTGGGGGGGCATCATATATACCCCTGGATACGTACGCTTCAGCGTTGAGCTATTTTGGTGTTCAGACGGTGTGACTTTGGCATTGTTTTAGTTTCTGGGTTGGCCCACTGCTGTGGAGAGATTTTCTGCCTACAGGTAGCACCGTTTTGCCTGTTTTCTCGAGAAATCAGGATTGACTCTCTCTAATTCAGATGCCCCACGTTTCCCCGATTTCTTCCTCTATCTTCGATTTCTCCCTCTATCTTCGTTCCCGTCTGAGCTCCGCCTCTCACCATCTCTACCTCCACTGGACTCCCTTAGACCCGTTTGAGCTTCTCCCCGTTTGAGCCCCCCTTGGTCGACAGGTTCTCGCCCGTTCATACGTCCGGTGTGGCTACCGAGACTGTGGTTGGTCTCCGGGTGCTCGGCCGCCGTTCCTGCGCTCCGCTTCTGCCGATGCCCCGTGCGCTGTAGGAGCAGTTGCAAAGGCTGAGTTAGAGGGGAGGCGGCGCGGCGAGGACCGGGTCAAGTGGCTCAACTCGGACCTATGTATGTTGGCGCATCGGGGCGGGGAACACCCACAAGTCGAGGCAGCACGACTCTGCCGTCACCCACGTCCGCCGGGTATGTTTCCTCTGTCGCCCGTGCACTACCATCGCTAGAGGATGGCGAGGAGGATAATCGGATATGTGGGGAATGACACTCTCAGGGGCGGAGGGTTTGATTTTCATTCTTCACAACGGTGTTTCTGATTTGTTCGTCCCTCTGCATGTCGACGATGTCGGCGCCTAGTGCTTCGATTAGGTATGCCTCTGTGTGGCCTCTCTCAGCTTCCCTCCTAAGCAAAGCGGCAACATCCATGATCTGGCCCTGTGCTTCCAGCACATGAGCTTGTGGTGTTCGCATATTGTTGCCCGACAGTCTACACAGCCGCTGGTTACCATGACATCTCTGGCAGTAATATACGAGCCTGATGTTGTTACTGGATTGCGTGGCCTCTAAAATTTTCTCTATAATGTTTCCACAAAGGATTATGGATGCTGATTATCTTTATAAACCGAGGTGAATCAATCCCCTTCTAAGTTGTTCTCTACTTTCTTTCTCCGCGTAACAATTTCTGTGCATTTATGTATTTCAAGTGTGCAGGTAATTTGTGTTTTCTTCTTCTTCTACCATTTATAATCATATATGAGTCCCTGTTAAAATACAAGATCTGTAATAAGTGCCATTTTCGAACACTTCTGCTGCATCCATGTGACTGCAGCAAGTAGCATATGATTCGTTTTGTTTATTGGAAGTTGGATATGAAACTCTCAAATTTCGTTTGTGGATATCGCTGCTCATAGGAAGGTTCCATGTTTTCACACCTAAAATAGGGTCAGTGGTCCAAAAGAGGTTAGATTTTGTTTTTACTTGAATATTTATGTTTGCTTTGTAATCCTATTTTCCTTTCTAATTGGCATGTCATCGCGTGCCTACGGTTCGATGTAGGTGTGATGTTGGCATTTGCAAATGCACAACAAGAAGATTTAATAAACAAAATATATGTGAAATATGCCAACGATACTCTATTCGCGGGTTACACACTCATGATGCATACTCATGTGGTTTATTATGTCCTCAAAAATCCTCCTGGAACCTAATCTGTTGGATATGCCCATTCAGCAAAAGCTTCCCCTCTTTTTATTCAAAACAACATGTGAAAAGGTGGTACATGATTATGAATTCCTTACCATCTGAAGGTGAATTTCTTGGCTTTTAGTGGGTATCATGGTATATCTGATAGACATGTTCCGAAGCTTTGCATTTTTTTCCTGTATAGCTATGATGTCACCCTACCACACCAAGCTGAAAAGTTTAAGTCTTTAGCTACCATTATTTATTAGTATCATCTTTATCCTTTTCTTTGGGTTGGGAAACTAGAACAGAGCTATGTTATTGGCCACCAGCGCCGTACCTGAGAAAATGAAGGTCCGGTGCAAAACCAAAAAATAGGGCCTCGATGTAAACATTGGAATTACAAAACCACCTTTTAATGTTATAATATCATGTCGGTGGTCTAATTTGCGGAATAAAATTACATCTTATGAGAATGCAATTCTTAGAATTTAAAATTTACATGTGCAATGATTGCATTAGGAAAGTAATCCATTTGTATTCAAAAGATATAAATTTTAACATGTCTGGTATTTTTCTTTGGATTTTGGATTAAAATCATGGACTAGGTCATTACCATCAATTTTGGATTTCCCCCCACTTTAAGTGCAGTCTCAAGAAGAAAATACACCTACTCATTAATATTATTAAGAGTAATTAGATGATAGTTGAGGTGCAGCCTACTCCCTCCGTTCTGAAATAGTCTACATTCTAGTCCCAAAATTTATTTTAAAATAATTTACATTCTAGCTTTTAGTCAACAACAACACTGAAAACGAAATGGTCTTGCTCTCTTTATTGGACGTTGTTATTTTCAATATAGCTTGGATTGGTTGTTCGTATATCTAAGTAGTACTAATAAATGCAACACTAATTTATCACGTTTTTCCTCGAATGTAGTGTAAATCAGAACGGAGGGAGTACTGTACTAGCTACCTAGCAGCTACATAAGTACAACAACAGGCCGCCCTCGTGCTAGAAAAAGAGAACATAATGAGAGAGAGAGAATGCGTGCGTGACATGGTGCCCTTCCATTAACTCGATAGCAGATTTCTAAGACTAGTCACAATGAGAGTATCATAAGTAGTATTATGCATATTATGTTAATAATGTGACGTACCAATTAATGAGGTGAGAGCAGGGGCGAAGCCAGGCCCTTTTTTGGGGTCAGCTGACCCCGATGGATTGCTACAAAATCAGTGTTAAAACATTGTTCTAGAGCCTAATTAACACAAGCAATGCACTGGCTGACCCCAATGGATTTTCTGCTGGCTTCGCCCCTGGGTGAGAGATAAGAGTGGTATCATAATATGATACGGTATCATAACACGTAAAACTAGAAAATTTAATGGCAACCACATCATATACAGAAATTTGCATTGATATTCTTCAAAATATTAAATATAATAATACTATGATACTATCTTATGATATTATACATTATGGAGGAAGTATCATGTGCACGATACTAGTGTATGATAATTTTTATTGTGACTAGTCTAAGCTACTGATCAATGCATGGGTTAGTAGAGTACAAAATAATAGCCTAGCAAGAAAATTTTGGGGGCCCTCTAGATTTATAGGCCCTGTGTAGTCGCACACTCTGCACATGCGTGTGGTACGGGCCAATGGCCACTGTGAATATAAGTAGATCCAATATTACTTTTAAGTACATAACTACATTTTTTGACTGCTCAGTTTGCTATATAAATACTTGGATTAACATGTTTGGCAAATGGTTAAATGGTGTGAGCAAGCATGATAAGGCTAGGATAAGAATTGGTATCTCAGCTTTGTGCTGGTCCATTTGGACATGTCGAAATGATATGGTCTTTAACAAGCAGAAGTCTACCAATTTTTTGCAGGTTATTCGTCGAGCTGCGCACTGGATTCAACTATGGGCTCTCTTACTCCTGGAGGATCAACGTGCAGATTAGCAGGTAAGTTTGTATCTTGTCACAAATTTCATTAAACGATCGAATACCATCAAACATAAATAAAACAATACAATTCAATTTAAAATAGGACCCACACTAGGTAATAACCATAGCCTAAAACACAGTAGAACAGGACTATCATCTTGATTCTTTATACTTGGTTCGATTTCGTTGCCTTCGCCTATTGTGTTGAGGAACAGTGCCATTGGTGATCTTCCTGTGAAAGGATTAGCTTTGCCATCATTTGGGCAGCCGACATATATCCAGTTGAGGAGACTCTCCTTCTTTCTGCATGAGTTTATATTCATACAGTTTAAGTTATAATGAACATAAAAAACATAAGTCCTTGATAAACTGAGGAACAAACTATAAAAACAAGACCTTCTGTATGTGCCAAGTAAAAGGCATTACATCAAAGAAATTTAAAAAGTTGAGTAAATTCCAGTTTTTACCCTCTTGTTTGATTTTTGTGACACGTATTACCCCATTTAAAATTATTTCATCTGTATTACCTCATTTAGTGAATTTGTTGCTAGTTTTTACCCCTTCTAAAAATTGGAGCGCAATCTGCTAGGCAGGTCCAGCGTACAAGTGGTGTGCTACGTTGCTCTTCTATAAATCGGTGGTAATGCCAAGTGGCGTACAATTGTCTGTTTTCACCATGCCGGAATTGATCAGATAGCTGGTCTGTCCCGTTTTTCTACTCACGGCCATCAGATGCACATATGTATTGCTTCAACGCAACAATCGATGACAGTGACTCGTCGAGGTGATCGCTGGCTATTTCAGAGTAGGAGGCAGCGATCCCATACTAAGTTGAGCGGTGTGTTTGGCCAATGGAAACCAAATGTACAAAGCTGATGGCTCAATTGAAATCTGGTAGATAGCATGCAACGCACTAGAGACGACCAGAACTGATTGGCCACATACATGTAACATGATTGCTTCTTGTGTTGTGTTTCTTGCTATGAATAAAAATATGACGTGACCACACACACACACACACGCACCCACACACACACACACACATAATTGATGTCATGATCATTTGCCACAATATGGAGTTTATGGACATATTGTTGGATTCAACTTTTTGTTAAGGTGCAACAACAAACTTTAGGAGAGGTGCCAATTGGGATGAACATTTGCAAAATCTTAGGGAGGGTAAAATCTGGCAAAATTTTCGTTAAATGGGGTAATACAGATGAAACATTATTAAATCGGGTAATTAGTGTCAAAAATATTAAACTTCGGGGTAAAAATTGGAATTTACTCTAAAAAGTTTAAACGCCATAGCACCAGGTTATTGTTAGAACGTATCAAATCAAACCAACAACTCATACAGACCACATAACACAAGTAGAAACACTGGCGGAGCATCAGCAGGGCGAACCTGGGCGATCGCCCCCAAAAGTGAACTTTCGTCATTACCTAGTACTAATTTTAGCCCAAACCAGTCACTGGCTTCTGCTAGAACGATCTAGTAGTATTGGACCTTTGATGCGTACGAATGCTGCACCATTGGCCCATGAAACCATCTCTTGTTACCTGTCCAACCCGCCTCTGCTATCTCTCATTTACCACACCGGCCCATTGAAAATTAGTTCTAGCCCATCCATTGAGTAGATGAATAATCCATCTTACAAAGTTGGCTTCCCTATAAATAATCAGCACTGTAGGCACGATGGGATGTTGCTGCGATTGGGACTCTAGACACTAGAAATTTTCAGTTTATTTTTCAAACTAATTGAGATATTTTTAGTTCCCATGAATAATGTATGGATACAATTTTGCGAATCTAAACCCTGATTTTTCGTAGGAAAGTTTCGATACATTTTATATGGACGATTTTTCTCACCAAAACGAATATCTATTTCAAACAAATTCTAGTCATTACTATTTCTCCCCCTCTGCGATTTTGTTCAAGCTCCGCCACTGAGTAGAAAACTGAAGTTTGTTTAATTGCAAGTGAACCTTCAACTGAAGTTTGTTTATAGCAGAGGGATTGGCATGGAACCTGTAGTTCGAAACATGCACCACGAGGCTCCTATATATCTGAAGGCAAAATATCTCACTCACATAGAATTGTATAGCGAACTTGAGTATATAGGGAAGTCATAGGATTGTAATTTGGCAAACATAAAGGTGAGAAAGAGTCAAGTCCTGCATTAATTTGGACAAATCTTGTGTTTACACAATAATAGTGCAATATATTTAGAGACAGTGAGAGAGAATCTAGGATAAAGATGCATAGAACAGCTAACTGTCTGCTTGTGCATCAATAATGTACTAAATCTGTCTTTGCTATAAGAGCTTTAGAACTTTCTTGCATTTTAGCATATATGTCCTCTAGGTAACTATATATGTGTACAAAAATGGAACAAACCTTGTTACTACGGAAATTCTTATTGTGTCATGATGGCGAAGTAGACACATGCGATATACATCGTTGCATCCATTCCAGAAATGATGTTTGTAGTCAAGCCTGAAATGGTATGTGCACCCAACAACGACCAATAGTCAAAACACTCTGAGTGTCAATTTCAGAGACCGCGACCAATTTGGAGGTAATAGGAGGGTTTTGCCTTACAGATGGAAACAAAATATGAAGTGAGTTGGAAGGATATTAACTTACAGACAAATCATCGTGAACAAAAGGATGTAATCTCACAATTACAAAAACGGTGAAATAAAGTTCAAGTCCGACTGACCTGTTCTAGCTTTACAACCTAGCAAGTTATGGGCCCATCCTAGTAGCATCCTAAAACCTCTGAATTGTGGAAGTTTTAGCAAGTAGTTCTCCAGATCTACCAAATTTTTAAGTAATTTTGTTCCAAAGTTCGAGCAGTGAGCTGGCACAGATGTTCCTGTCTTTTACACATACTTGTACTGACTATGCATAAAAACCACTATCTATGCGGAAATTCAATTCGGCTCCCGGGTGCGTATGCTCCCTCTACCATGTTCCAAAACACCACTCCCTCCTATGTCTTTTACATATATAATAGATAATAGATGATCTACACCATAACATTAACAATATGTACCAGAAAATTAGCGGAAGAGCTTGTTGATGATTGGGTAATTTGCATGTTCTTTTTACGGATTTGCATAATGCTGAAGGTTCTTGCTTCATACATATACAGAGCCGACTAGTTTTCCAAGGCTAGCATAAAGAATGGGCTATATCTTTTCAGCTAAATGGGTAATTGCTAGTTCTTTCTAAGCACACATAACATGAACCAAATCAACCAACTAACATACTAGGCTATGTAGCACTCGCAATTGACTGAAACTTTCAATCCACAAACTGAAGTACAGTTCATGATGGTATCAATTCATTTGCACAGAGCTATGGTATCATTTTACCTAAGTAACATGCTCGGATTATAGCGGCACAGCCTCATCGCTGTATGCTGCATGCTGCACGCTTCATCACTGCCGTCGTCGTTGGAAACTCTGCAGGGCAACAGCCGTCATCCACCAGACCTCGACGCCGCGACAAGAGTGATGATCATGGAGGTTTGATGCGTAAGGCCACTCAACCCAATTTGCGGCAGAACCCAATTTGCGGCAGAAGGAGGCGGCGCTGCAGCTGGGAGACGGCGCATTCTGCACCTGCCGCCGCTCTAACTCCGCCGCCAACCATGGTCAGCCCTGTTGGCCCGGGAGGCCGGGACGCCGTCTGAGAAGAGCTGTGCCAGTGGGCTCGGCCACCTGCAGCTTCGTTGCCGCGCTCGGCGTCAACCACCGGCGACACCGCCTCTGCCTCGGCCACCTGCAGCTTCGTCCACGTGCTCGGCGGCAACCGTCGGAGACATCGCCTCTGCCTCGGCCACCTGCAGCTTATTCCCGGCGACACCGCCTCTGCCTCGGCCCAATGCTTGACCGGCTGGGCCGCGCGGCCCTCCTAAACATTCATGGCTGCGGATCATCCTGGCCAAAGATCGACCAGCTGCGCCACGGTGGTCCGCATCGGCGACGGCCGGAACCCTAGTTCGTAGGGGCCATTCAAATCGACCAAGGAGGAGGGGATAGGGGGTGCGCGTTGGCGGCGGCCAGACCCTGGCTCAGAAGGGTGGTTCCCGTCTCCACCGCTGCTCAAGCCGGAGAGAGAGGAGGGACTACGGGGGTGCAGGTCCATGGCGGCCGGAAACAGAGCGAGGGGATCTGCTCTTTTTTTTAGTTAGGGGACGAACGGACGGGTAGGAGATGGAGTCTGGCTTGCTACAAAATATGATCTTCCTAAAATGTCCTCTTCAACGTATACTGCTGGCTCCAGAGGCGCAGGACACTCTATACTGCTCGTGAGTTTGGCTGTCGAAATCAGGCACTATGGTTTCATCTTCACGGTTCAATCTATCGATTGGATGGCCCATATTCATCGCCGGGTACCATAAAAGAGCTCGCTCGAGTTTAACTACAAGAACTAGTTGAATGCCCGTGTGTTGCTACGAGATATTTCAGATGTACTTTTCGATGCATATGCAACATGATACACAAAAAAGTTGACATGTACAGAAAGGGATTGCCGCATAATATTTCAAAATTAAGACAATTATATTCTTCTTTGTTTAAATAACAATTAAATTAAAATCTATAATTTGACTTAATATGTGTAGACAGCAACAACAAACAATTGTCTCTAATTGACTACGATTCTACTTAGCTTGCGTCTTGGAGTCAATTTTAAGTAATAAACTACATACGCATCATTCTTGGGATGTATAATACCGTGTGACACTGTAAGTCCTAAGAATATTGCTCGCTCGTGTTCATATTAGCGAACTTAACCAGAGTTGGATCCATTTGTTAGTCTCGACACCTGAGCGCTTCCCACACCATGCATTGCTACAATATCCGGAAAAAAGTTTAAATATGCTTATCAAAAAGTCATTTAGAATATCCGCATGTTGCCATGAAACAATAAAAAGAAATACGGTGAGTGATTGATATTTATTTTACAACTGAGTGTTCATATATCAGAAGGATTGCCCTCCTAGTGCTTTGATCTATCAAAACTACGTACTGCTCTCTTGTGCCAGTTCTTGGCAGCACAAAAAGAGCCCAAACAAATCTACCAAAGCTTTGAAACACAAAGCACTAAGCACATATCCAAATTCCCTCAAGAAATATCTCTCACTGGCCACCTCTGTATATAATGACATCGTTGTTGGAGTCTCCTGTTGCACAAATACAACATTAAACACCTTTAAAAAAATGTCGTGTGATATAAGTAAAACAAATACCACTGTGGCTTGTGCCAACTTATAGGATGGCAATGCCGGCTTGGCGAGGTCAATGCGACATGACACTACACCACTTCAGGCAAGAGAACAGGGGACATGCTAGACAATGACGATTGACGACTTGCACCGCATGAGGATGACAATGTACCACGTTGGTAGCAGCTGCAGGGAGAATGTCTCGCTGAACCTGGGTACCCTTCACTGGAATACACAGGGCACAGGGCTACAGCTAGCTAAATGCTACTACTCCCTCCGGCCCATGAAGGTTGTCCGATACATTTAAATTTTGATAAATCTCAGATAACCTTCATGGGAGTATTAAGGATAAGCCACATAAAATGTTTACATATGTCTTCAAGCTGTTCATACTTGTTTGACTGGATTTCAGTTTCACAACCAGCACACCTAAAGAATGCAGACATTTGTTTCTAGATTATTTGGAGCCACGCCTAAGCAAAACATTGTATGCAGTCAATCAACAACAGACCTGCAGACCATTTAGCATATCCAAAATCGACCAAAGGACATAACGACAAATGTAGACTAAATAAAGTACACAAATACTGATACAGGACAGAAATTGTTGGTCATGTAGAATCCAGCGTGGCTACAGCCAAAGATGCTGGCGTAGAGCAGCTCAGGCGCTAACGTTACATGTCTTCTCTCCTGAGGCCTTGTTCGGTGCAAGTTTTCTATAGTGTTTTGCTGGGTGTTTTTCCAAGGTTTTTTTGGTGAAAACATCTATTCACCAAAAACACTCTAGTCTCATCTAATCCCCTTGTAATAAATTTCCTTCCACCCAAAACAGCTCGTTTGGATGACAGGTTTTGCGCACAAGCGTATCCAACACAGGTTATGCATAGATGGTTAAAAACACAATCTTTTTTGATAGTTTGAACAAGACTTATATCACAAATAAAATATGTTATCTTTTAGCACACTAGAACAAGACTAAACTCAAGAAATATCACAGATTGAAATTATCTTCTACCCTCACATCTCCTTACCACCTGGAGTAGAAGAGAGCACACGGAATACATATGCACTCCAATATTCGACGATGTAAGAGCATCTCCACCGGCGCGCCCCAAAAAGTCGCCAGCACGGACGCCGACACTGCCGCATGGGGGGCGCCGGCACTGCATCCTCTATTTGGGGTGCTGTTTCCACACCGGCACCCCCAAACCGGTGGCCCCGATAGGAGCTTTTTTAGATAAACTAAACATTTATACTTGTAGTTTTATTTTAATGTTATTAGTATCGAGGAATGAATAATATTTTATGGCAAATCCGAGTAAAACATTATTCACTCCTCGACCCCAGATGATATGTGAAACCTGCTTCATCTCTAGCCTACTACCCACTGGCCACCCGGCTCTGTTGAGGTGGACAGTCGCTCGCTGCTCTCTCTGATGCTCTCTCATTTGCTCTCTCCGCTGCTCCTCCGCCGTCGATCCCCCACTGCTCTCTCCGCCACGAACGTCAAATAATCGGATCTATCCGCGGCCACTACCTCCTGACGCAGCTGCTGCTCCAGCTCCTCCCGCTGCCGACGGTGATCCAACTCCTGCCTCTGTGTAGCCGGAGCTGCATCTCCGCCAAACGCAGCCGCTCGTAGAATTCATCTTGACGCTGCTGCTCCTCCCGCATCAACCTCCGCAGCGCAAGCTGCTCCCACCCCTGATGCTGGCGCACCTCCCACCGGCGTTGCTGCTCCGCCTCCCGCTGCCGCCGCACCTCCTCCCGTTGCCGCCGCTCCGCCTCCTGGTCCTGCCGCTCATCCGCGACAAAGGCATATACGATCGCCGCTAGCGCCGCCTCCTCCCACGCCTCATACTCTACGAGCTGCGGGTCCACCTCCACGACTTCTATGGCCTCCTCTAGCGCCACCTCCTCCCACGAATCGAGCATTGTGGTATTTAGGGTTTAGATTTTTGCACCAATGAGGCGGGGGTGGAGGGATAATATAGACCGGCGGCGAGGTGGGAAACCTCCCGCGCGGCATCATGGCGGGAGAGTTTCCAGCCCGGCGTCGTGGCGGTAAAATCTCAAGCGCGACGCCCTGGCATCACTGACGGGCGGCTCCCACGCCCAAAATTTTCCGCCTCGCGAGGCACCGGCACGCCCGATTTGCGCCCTTCGCCAAGGGGCCGGTACGGGGTTGCCGGCGCTTCTATTGGGCTCGAAAAAGCTCTGGCGCTATTTGGGGCGCACCAGTGTGAGCCCATTTTCGTTGTCGGCCCCCAAAACATTATCGGGCCGCTATGGGGGGCGCCGGTGGAGATGCTCTAAGAGCATCTCCACTCACCCTCCCCAAAGACTCCCTATACGTTTTTGGGGGACGCCGGCACCAGAAAACGCGCCCAACCGCGGCCCCCAAAATAGATTTTCGTCCGGCGCGGCCCGACTTTCCATCCAGCGCCCCCCAGGCCGAACCCAATAGAAAAGGAGCCTAGCGGGGGCGCCGGACGGCTGGAAAATCGCCGCGGGCCAGCCTTGGCAGCGAGATGAGCATCTTCCCGCCCGTTCTGCTGGTTACTGCCTATATCTTCCCGCTAGTTTCGCCGCTTCCCACCTACATCTTCTCACCAGTTCCGCTGCTTCCCGCCATTGTCGTCGCTATATAAAGCCGGGAAGCGTTGAAAGGTCCACATCTCATCCTAGCTAGTTTTACAGATTTCTCCCACACATCTCACCCATGGCGCCTGGTGGTCTTGCTCTCACGCACGCGGAGGTGGAGGCGCTCAGCGCCTCAAACTACCCCTGCCCGTCGGGGTTCATATGCCCCCCGGGCTGGCGTCTGAGCAACGGTGGCTTGCCGGTCTCCCTCGGCCACAAGGTGCAGCTCGGCGTGCGGCCATCACGCATCACTACTACGTCGAGCTCACCCCCGAGAAGTGCATGGATCCCCGCTGGGATCCCGACAACGCCACAACTTGGGACGCCTTCTTCGCCAATCGCTGGGATATGGAGCTCGCCGGGTATGAGGGGGACGGGCCGCCTCCCGTGGACAACAACGAGGCCAGACGTCGGCTATGGTGGGGCAGTAGGACTCTTGAGGGAGTGATGAACCACATTTTGGCGGGCGACTACCCCCGTCTGCGATACCCTCATTTCCATCCTCCGAAGAAGGGTGGCAGCAACGACGGCGGCTTCGTTACGCAGACGCCATATCCTCCCCGCAGCTGGGGGAGCAGGAGGAGGGATCGGAGTGGAAGGCGACGACGGAGTATGCCATGGTCGCCAACGCGTGGCCATCCGCGCCTCTCTGAAACCGCCACTACCATCGCCGGTGGAGGCTGGCCGGTCCTGGTGGGTGAAGGAGGAGCAGGCCCACCGTGCCCGCCATGGCAGCGACGTTCTACGCTATAGTCGTTGTGGCCATTTGTCCCCGCAGCGACCACCACCACCACTGTCGCCTCGTAGGTTCGAGCCGCGCCCGGTGAGCGACGACGATGGCTCCTCCGATGACGGCAACTACGAGTACATGTACCATAGGCCTAGATATAATTATGACTAGTCTTTTATTTAATGCAATAAAAATTATTTCATTAAAAATGTGTATACTTTGTATGGGGGTCACGGCTGGGAGCCGGTCGACCCCCATTTTTTGTTTAGCGCTGGAGCCCCCCATATGGGCCAAAAAACAGCTGCACCGGAGCCTATATGGGGAGGGGGCGAGTGGATGATGCTCTAAGAGCATCTCCAGTCGCGTCCCCCAAAGCGATTTGGGGCGCGTCGGACAAATAAACGTTCCCAGCCACGTCCTCCAAAGCCTATTTTTGTCCGGTGTGGCTCGATACGGTGTCCGGCGCCCCGAGCCCGTTCCCGCCCCACAGGGGACGCTCCGGGCACGCCGGACACAACGAAAAGCGAGGCGAAGCGACGCGGGGCTGACCCGTCGGCGGCTCGGAAGCCTAAAACCCCGTCGCCTACCTTTGGTCAAGCGACGTTAATGGCGTCCCAGTTTTCCCAGACGACGCAGGGACGCATCTCGTCGTGCATGGCCGCGTGGCCGTCTGCGCCGGCGTTATTGCGTGCAACCACCCGTTGCCGCCGCTGTACATTAAGAGGCCCTGCGGTTCGTCCCAATCTCTCACTGCTCCCAAACCTTCTCCTCGCCGCCCCCAGATCTTCTCCTCGCCATTCCAAGCAATGTCGTCCTTGTCCTCCCGCAAGATCGTCGCGGCGAACGGCTTCGGCCGCGGCAGCCTCACCATGAAGGAGGCGTGGGCGTTGTACCACGCTGGATATCCTGTCCCGCCGGGCATGCGCCTGCCGAGCAGCGGCAGCTGGAAGATGGCCGTGAACGGCATTGGCATCCCGCCGCCACCGATGTCGGGCACGGAGCGCTGGAAGAACGCCATCAGGGCCCGGCGGGATCAACTCGACGCCGACGAGCGGGCGGATCCGACCTGGGCGGCCAAGGACAACGACGCCTGGTGGGCCACCTACTTCAAAGCCAAGTACGACATGGAGATGCGCAGCACCAGCGGCCTCATCGGCGGGCCGAACAGCTGGAACAGGGACGGACGCCCCTGTTCTGGGGCGTTCCGGGGCGCACCCTCGAGAGCGTCATCCGCGGCATCCGCAACGGCGCTGCAAGGTTGGAGGCGACGTCCTCACCGCCACCGTCTGCCGCAGCGCAATGGCAGCCGAGGAGGACCACGTACTCGACCTCCTCGAACTCTTCTTCCTCAGGACCGGCCCGATCGACGCCGTCCTCGTCGTACCGCTCGGCGCCCTATACTGTCCCCAATCGCGTGAAGGAGGAGCTGGCGACGCCCGTCAATCCGAGGCGCAGCGGCAGCCGGCGGCAGCAAGAGAGGCGTGGCGGCGCCCTCCTCATCTCGAAGCCGGAGGTGAAGGAGGAGCCGGAGGAAGCGTCGCAGGAGGCGCTGCTAGCGGAGTACGAGCGGCAACAGCGCCTCATCGCCAGCAGCGACGACCCCGTGGACTGCCCAGGGCTGCGAGCGGCGTTCTTGGTGTCGCTCAACGACAAAGATGCCTGGAGGGGCGACGTCGAGATGGCGATCGCCATGTCCATCCACGACTCCGGCAAGCCGCTCGTGGACCTCACCGACGACGGCGAGGCAAGACCGAGCGGCCTGGTGAAGGACGAGCCCGTCGACGAGCCCGATGAGCGTATCAAGCAGGAGGTCATCACCGACGACATGTATAGCTTCCACCAGTACTACGACGCCTCCGGCCGCCGCAAGTACTTCTAGATTAGGTTTAGTTTAAATTTAGTCGAATCTCGTTCGAATCTATGTAATATATGCCTAGTTTGGATGAATTTAATCGAATCTCGCACAAGTTTAAAATTTCTGAAATTTTGTTTGGGGGACGCGACTGGGAAGCGACGTCCTCCAAACGCAGCACGAACAAAACACGTCCCCCAAACGCTCGATCCGGCGCGGTTTGGGGATGGTTTAGAGAACGCGACTCGAGATGCTCTAAATGCCGCTGCCGTCGGCATGGCCACCGCAGAAGATCTAACAATTTCCACTTGACCTACATGGTTTACAAAAATCCCAAAATAAGGATGTACATATTGCTGTGAAACTCGGTCTACCAAACACACATGCCATGTCCTGAAGCTAAGAGTTGCTAAACAACAAATTATATATTCTTATTTCTGCTCAGTTGTGAAGTATCGACAGTTGCACGCTTCACCATATAAATCTTAGTCTCGACGCACTTGTCACTGTTTCGGACCTGTAATGCCCAGGTCTGACAGAGTAACTAAGCTCTGTTGCAATGGTCTACTCTTGGGCCTGTACCTTTGTCCTTGTTGACATATCAAATTATTTGTGTTTCTCAACACATGACAGCGTACCTTATGTGCGCACAACAATAAAATTGTACAAATGAGATATTTTTCACGACTAAAAGTTGGATTCAGTAACCCAGTCAGGACGTCGTACCTCCACATCACCAGATGGTTTGCAAGGTTGCACAAATAAAGAAAAAACGGGTAAAACCAACAAAAAAAATACAAATGGACTTCCCATAACCCGAATGACCAATGTACATAGTGACAATACATGTTCTTTTTCTTGCCGAGTCATTAGATCTGTATGCTAAACTTAGATTTGCGGAGATCAGTTTACAACATTTACAAAGAACTAAGGCAGGGGCAAAAGTAGGGGAGAACCAATATAATCGACTTGATGCCTCATGAATAGTATAATGTATGTTTCGACAAAAATTGTCTATCCTAGCTCCTCGCAGTTCATTCGACCATATCAGCAGCACCATCAGGTTCCCCCATCTCGGAGTCGGCAGCCGATCGTGCCCTGAACTGCTGACACCTGACAAACTCTTGGATGCGTAACTTGAGATCTGTGTCTGGTAAAAGCATGTCTTGTGTGAGATGGGAACGGTTGAACGGATCGGTACTATCACTTAGCAAATGCCGGACAATAACTGGACGATCGATTGTGACCCTCGACGATGGTAATATCACAGGATCTTCCATGAGAGTATACTGAATTGGATCCAGAAATTCATCTGGTATGTCCCCAAGGATTGCTTCAGCATCCATGGCCTCAGAGGCAGCAGTTTTTGCCTTACCGGCGAGTTGCGTAAACTCCTGTATGATCTGTGGATCTACCCCGATCTTCCACAAAATATTACCTGCACTAGCAAACAGCTCCTCATTGTATGATCGTCCATCTTTCGAGATTGCAGCAGGAAAGATATCTTCCTTATCACCCCTTGCGATGTGAACATAGATGGTAGCAATCTTTGTCAACAACTGCTTCGGCTTGAACTCATACTTCTTGGGATCTTTTACGGTCAACGATTTCCTTTGTGGACCAGCAAGTTGCAAGAGGAAGTAATTTAACATGCTTGCCACCCTTTCCACCATTTCAGGAAGAAGCAACGGCGCTGGAATTTGTTCTGACGTGAAGGCAAGCATCCCAACACCCTCATTTGCCAGCTTCATATCAAAACGAACAACATTCTCTGACTGATGAAATACACGCAAACGCTCCTCCCTTTCTTTAGCGGGTCTGCTATTCCACGCAACAATGTTAGCCATTTCAGTCTCTATGTCCTTGAGTTCAAGAATTCTGTTCAAGCTCTCATCGAGAAGATAGATGCTATCGTTGATAAGGAAGTTCAGAAAATTCAAGTACACGCCCTTCTCCTCTTGTTTAGCTATTTGTCTCCAAGCATGTCGATGACTAGGAACATCCCATAAATATTCCAGAAGCTCAGCAATATTGTGTCGAATATTAAATTTGTCAAAGAACTGTGTATGAGAGCCAGTAAACTCAATGTCCACATAAAGCTTTAGAAGGTTTATTACTAGATAATCAAGGCATAGTTGGTGCCCCTCAAATAACGAGGCTGTGGATGTCAACCCGCTTCTTTGTGGCATCCAGCAATTCAAAACTTCAACCATCTTTGCTTTCAGATAAGGATTTTTAATGTAAGAAGAACTGGCCATGAACATGATGTTGAAATTGAGGAAGTCATCCAATGGGAAGCCTTCCAAAGCTTTATCAACTCCAGAGGTTAGGGCAAGTAAATCCATGGCATCATCAAGAAAATGCTCCGGAATGCAAGAAAACTCCTTGGGGCATTGTGATGGCAAAGGCATCTTAAATCCGCCAACAAGATCTGCTGACCACAATATCATTAATCTGTGGAAAGATAGTGCACGCTGAAGAAAATCACCGTCTGTTAGTATCTGAGCTTCATAGCAGTAATTCTCTTGTGATAAAGCCGCGACCATCTTCTCCAAGCGTTCTATATCTTGCTCAAGTTGTGGTGAACTTACGGATTGTTCTCTCAATGTTTTGTTTGATTCCAAATCATCTTCATATGTTGCGAGATCCTGAGAGAGGTGTTTGAAGTCTGCTAGAGCTTTCATCAACCCCATATTGAGCACCCTTGCTGTCATGAAGAAACATTCACAAATAAACGAGAAATTCTGTTTTTTCGAGCCTCTCTCTGAACTACTAATTTTGCCTGAGCAAGCCACTCCATCACAGGGATCATCTTGAGCATGTGCATGGCTCCAGCTCTCTGTCCATGAAGACACTTGTTCTGAAGAGGCACTGATCGCGGTCAAATCTTTGAAATTGATTCTGTCGTTGCAGAACAGATACTTGACATCGATCTTGTCCTTCTTAGACTCCATTTGATCCAAGAAAGGCTCGCATAGACGGAGCATCACAGCGCTAAGATTGACAAACATACCCGAGCTAGCGCATTTCAAAGGGTCCACCTGCATGCCGGATCTTCCCACATTTTTGTTGATCACCTCTGCTAGGTACTCAAGGACCTTGTCTCGAGTCTCCAGATTTTTAAGCAGCACCAAAAGAACATCCGTTAGTCCGTCCTGCAAGCAATTCATAACACTCTTGATAGTAGAGAAAGATGACATTAAGTCAGCTGGCCGGAGTGAGGAGAAGCACTGTTGGCCGACATCGGGCTTGCTTGCGAACTCATGGTCGGGGATCGCGCTCACGTGGAAGAAGGCTCCGAGCAAGCTGGAGAGCTCCATGGCTCTTCCTTCCCCAATGAGCATAGTTTGATTCTTTGGAATCCACTTGGGGTGTTGCACTAGAGCCTTGGCGCAGGTAGGGATTCCGACCAGCCGCCTGAGCACACGGAGTGGCCGCTGGAAGTCGCCGAGCGCTGACACCTTGTCAACTCTCTGCCTGAGACGCTCGTACAACTCGCCCATCACCGGCTTGACAGCCTCGTAGTCCACGTTCCCGAGGAGCTCGTCCAGAAAGCCCGGCGGCGGCAGGGCGCCGGGAGCCGGGGTAGGGTCTAGCGAGTCGGTGGCCTCGGCGAGTAGAAAGATGAGCAGCTCCGCGGCCGGGTGGGGCGCATTGGGTGGCGACGGGAAGATGGTTGGGTTACTGGCGACGATGCGCGCGTAGTAGAGGATGAGTCCGTGGGTGTGGGCGATGGATGTCCTGAGGCGCGCCTGGAGGCCGGCGTCGCGGATTGTGGTGATCTTGCGTGCCTCGTCGGCAGCGCGGCGGAAGGCGGCGGCGAGGAAGGCGAAGGGGGGCGGCGAGTTTGCGGGCGGGTCCGCGAGGGAGAGCCGGCCGATGAGGATGCGCTCGGCGTTGTCGCGCAGCGCGAGGAGGGGGCGCGACTCGGACAGGAGCTCGGCGGCTGTGAGCTCGAGGTAGGCGACGGCGGGGTTGGGCGAGGATGGTGGCGTGAAGGTGATGAGGAGGATCTTGCGGAGGATGATGTCCTCGACCTCGTCGGGGGAGCGCTGCTGCCGCGCCGGCGCCGGCGTGGATGCCATCGGATGCGGCGGTGCTGGCTGCGGACGTGCGGACTGCTTCGACTTCTACTAGTCCCCGAGGGAATCGCGTGTCGCGGTGAGTCGGGGTTGTCGATCGAGTTTGGAGTTGGAAGTTGGTGTCTTGCTTAAATAGACTGAGGTTTACCGATTTCCAAGCAAACTAAATCACGCTCTGTTTCGGAGTTCGGAGTTTCGGACTGCTCTCTTCACAAACCAAACCGCGTGCGAACGAGAAACGATCGGACTCCTCTCCAGTTCGTCTCCTAATCAAATCAAACTTGGCCGACCGTCCCGGCGAGCTTCATCTTGCATCCGTGGGCGAGCCGGACAGGCCAAAGCTCGCTCGAGAGCAATCCATGGACGAAGAGTACTTCGGCTTGGGCGCCAGCAATGCTTCAGCGGCGGCGCTTCTGTTCACGCAGCCACGCAGCCGATCCACGATGGCCGACAACCGCCGAACCGCGGGGCAATACGCGGAGCGTGCATGGGCGCTCATCGACCCCACCAGCATCCCCAGGACCTAAAATTTAAGTGAGATGGGATTCTCCATTAATCCCGCGTCCCACTGCCATCCCATCCCTATTATCCCGTCAATCAACCCAGCGAAATTGTAACTGACAATGGGTCAAATTACAAGAAAGCTTGTAGAACTCTTGTAGAAGAACCAGAGTACAGTCATATTGTATGGCAGCCATGTGCCGCCCATACAGTTAATCTTATGCTGAAGGACATAGCCAAATTTCGTGAAGTTGATGTGATAGTTAAAAGTGCAAAGCAAATCTGTAGGTTTTTCCATAATCATAACAGCCTACATGATAGCATGAAAAAGAATGTTGGTGGTGAACTGATAAAACCTAATGCCACCCGGTTTGGAACTGTTTTCATGTTCCTTGAGAGCTATCATCAAAAGAAGGATCAATTTAGGAAATGGATGGTGTCTGACGATTGGAAGGGAAGTATTTGGAAGAATGATGCTGATTATGTGTTTTCTGAAGAGTTACTATCTAGTAATATGTGGTGGGCAGCCTTAGAGTGGGTTCTTGCTCTGTTGGAGCCACTCTATAAATCCCTCCGGTATGCTGATACGCAAAAGAGATGCACTCTATCTGGATTTAAGAAGAGTATGATGACAACCATACAGAAGATGGATGCTCATCTTGGTGGTGGGTCACGGATGTTCCAGAGAGTCATGAGCAAGGTGTCCACGAGGATGGTGGCGATGCAAAAAGACACATTAATGGTTGCAAGTAGTTATAAAACTAATATAATTCATATTGTTTGTCTTTTCTTATGGCTATTAACTTCTCTCTGTCTTCTTTCCTTATGCAGCTGTTGTCCTTGATCCTTACACACATTATCAGATCAACTTGAGCAAGATTATAGATTATGCTTCTGCACTAACTAATGCCATCGAGAAGATAGCAGACCCAGATAGTGCTGTTTTGGCTATTAATGAAATCATCACTTATAGGGAATGCCGTGGGAGGTTTGGCCAAAGGCTGGCACGCTCTTCTGCAGAAACCATGGCACCAAGTAAGTAATTGTACCTATATCTATCTCTTTGTTAGCTCTATTCCATCAATTCTGTAACTTCTCATTATTTAAACTTTGTTTTACTCATATAGCTGAGTGGTGGTTCCAATTTGGAGGGGAAGTTCCTAATCTGCAGAAGTGTGCATTGAGAATTGTTTCACAATGTGTGTCCTCAAGTGGCTGTGAGAGGAATTGGAGTGCTTTTGCCATGGTCCACACAAAGCAAAGAAACCGTCTTCTATATGGCAAGCTCCACAAATGTGTTTCTGTACACCACAACTTGAAGGTATCTATTGTCCTAGCTTTGCACTTGTCCATGCATAAAATCTCTAGTTACCTATGCCTATAGTTTTTATAGTAATGTTGGATTTGTTTTCATTACATTGAAGATACGTGCTGAAGAAGACCAAGATGATGCGAAACAGAGTTATAGAGAGAAGGAAGTTGATCCTTGTGCACTGATGATGGATACAGCCATGTATGATGCATCAAATCCAATGATGGAGTGGTTGATGGAGGATGAAGAACATGCAATCCTAGATGGTACGGATGCTGCTAGTGCTGTGTTTGAGGAATTACGTTCCCTCAACTCAAGAAGGAAAGAGTCTCGTCTTGGAACTAAGGACAATGGCAGGAAAAGAAAGAGGATAGTGGAGGAAGAAGATGAGGATGACTACATCGATTGCGATGATGATGAAGATGAACAGAATGAGCACATTGACATTGATGATGAAGATGACGACCCAGATGATAGTGAAAGTGAAGCTGATGGAGGAGTGCCAAGTCAAGTTGAAGAAGATGGACCTGACCAAGTTGAAAATGAGATTGAGGGCACAAGTGATGGCAATTCGGCGAACCGGAGATCTGCACGGCTTAAGAAAGCCAGGAAGGTCAAGAACGTCAACAGCCTCTACAATTAAGATAGGTAAATTCCTTGTTTTGATTTTTGTCTTTAAGTTGCCATTTCTGATTAGGGTTGCTGATGTAATTTGTTTACGATTTAGACTATCTGTTTGTGTTGCATAATACATAAACTGTGCATAAAAAATGTTAACCAATTTCCTTGAAATTGAATAAGCTATCCTTGTTAATCAACTACATAAAATTTATGATACACTCTGGAACACCTTCATGATATTTGGTGTTTTCTAGTTGCAAGGTGGAAGAACGTGAAGTCGGAACTTAATTCATGTTCGCGTTTTGGGGCTGAAGGATGGGAGACCATGAAGTCTGAACCGAATTCATGTTTGATTTTTGGGACTGAATGCTTGAATTGCCTGGTTGTAATGTGATTCTGACCTGTGTCTTTTGGACTTCTGTTCTAAACTGTTAACCAGCCTACCTGTTGCTGGACTGCTAAGTCATGAACTGAATTCATGACCGTATTTTGGGGCCGAATGCTTGAACTTTGAATGGCCTGGTTGTAACGTGATTCTGAACAGCTATCTTTTGGACTCCTATTTGTACTCCTATTTAAACTATTAAACCTGTTGCTGGACTATTCTGTTGTTGCACTGTTGTTGCTGGTCTATGGTTAATATGTTGTTATTTCCGGTTTCAGTGATGCATAGATTATGATGTATGATCTGTGCTTGTATACATATTTTGTTGTAGAATTTCCTATACATTTGGTCTTGCAGTTTTCGACAAACCGAGCGTGTTAATCAATGTTTGGAGGCCTATTTACGCAGTATGGTATTCCAGGAACCAAAGCAGTGGACCAAGTGGTTGGCGACAGCGGAGTGGTGGTATAATACTTCATACCATTCCTCGCTCAAGATGACTCCGTTTGAAGCTCTATATCACTATCCCCCACCAATGGTTGGTGAATTTGATCACACTCAGGCAGTATGTCCAGCAGCATACCTCACTGTCGCGGCTAGAGAGCACATGATGCAGCAACTCAAGGACAACCTACTGTCAGCTCAGAACAGAATGAAGGTGTATGCGGACCAACGCCGGACCGACAGGCACTATGATGTCAAATTTCGTTCAGTTTTCGTTCAAATTTCGGTCAGTTTTCGTCCCAGTTTTCAAATTTTGGTTTCTTGATTTCGTCCGAGATTTTCCAAAAATTTTCCGAAAAAACGAATTTCGTCAATTTCGCCCTGGGGCGGTAAAATTTGCAAACGAAATCCGAAACCTTGCCTGTACCTACTTTACCGCCCGGTCATATCAAGCGACTATTTCTGCGATAGATCAGAACAATGCTACTCCCCAGTTGACATTAATTTGAAGAATGATTAGTGAATTAATGAGACTAATTTTGTAGCTCTAACCTGTTCTTAGGAGGTCAATGCAACAAGTGTCGGACCCAGTTTACCTCTTTGTTGGAAAGGGAAGGTGTTTAAATCTGTATCTGACGTCAAGGACTTCAAGTTGCTGTTCTTGAGCTTTCCGCAGAATACTGACATGTAGGTCGCTCCCGAAAACTACCACATTTCACACTCGTCATTAGATGGCCCAACGGATGCTACCGCCTGGATGATCGGCAGCAAGAACTCGCTAGTGTTCTAGGAACCAGTCTGCTCCAACCCAGTAATGTCACTCCCTGCAACCAAAACTGAAACCGCATAAACAACTCCTCAGCAGAAAAGGTAATCCTAGAATTTGAGGTAATAATAAAAGCACAAATGGTTATATACAAGTGGAGTCATAAATTAGTTTTATTTATCCTTTTATGTGAGATATCTCATTAATCCATATTGAGGTCCAGGATTTGCATGAGAAGTTCAACTGATATTTAAGATATGATAGAAGGGCATATCTTAATAAGAAAAGATGGAAAACTTCATGAAATTATTAAGATAAATGTATGAACATTATATTTCAGTCACACATTTCGAAGGAACAAAAGGTGAGAAGGTAATCTACAAAAAATGTGTATCCAAAAGGTTTAGCCCCGGGAGCTATCCCCTAGTCAAAAGCAACATAATTCCTAAACTCAAAATGCATATAGAACAAAACCAGCCGATAACTGCTTAAGACATACTAAGTGAGAGACTTTCAAATCTGGGTTTTTGCTTGGTGTCACACCTCCATGTAAATGGTACATAAATACTCTTCAACTAAATAGAACTTGTTATGTAGATATGGTTATAATTATAGACCTTTATGTTTGACCATGATTGGTAATGGAGAAATTAGTGAAATCAGAATGTCCAGATAAAGCCACATGGAGATAAAGTTTATAAATAGATGCTCCTATGTCATGGGGAAGCAAGCACATGCATTTTGTAGTTCTGTTAATACCCAAAAGCAGCTTATCTTTTACAAGGCATCATGCTGATTTCTTTATATGCGGGCCATCGTATTTTGTACATACTTCTTCATTTGTGAATTTTTACGCGCGGGTCGATATATTGTGTATGCAAATTCTACTTTTTCGTGCCACTTCGAATTTCTCTATGACAGTTAGAACTGTTTTCTCAGATTTCATTTACCACCTCCTGACTTCTTTTACCTGATAGAATTACAGACCTTTTAATCAAAGAGTGAAAACTCCGCTGGATGCTTAAATTACAACATAAAATGAAATCTCAGTTTTAAATTTTACATCAGCGAGCAAAGCAACACGTTCCATTTATTTAAGATTCTTTAATACTTCTGCTCAGCCTTTGGCCTTTCTTTCACCTCTCAGTTGATTTCATTTCCTCCCACCTGCCCCTCCCCCATTCCTTTTATGGTTCCCTGCATGGACCGATGAAGGCCGCCACCCGTTGCCATGATTAAGAACTCCCTCCTTCCTGACCTTAACGACCAGTGATGTGCATCGGTGCATGCCATACCATGGCATGACAATGCCGATGGCAAGGAGAGACAATGGTTAGGTACATGATTTTTTATACACTCTGGTTCTTATTTAGATATGCACATACATGTGATTCCAGGCATGTAAGGAGAAGCAGCAGCACGATAATATGCGCAACCCAGTATTATGGATCTTCTATATATATTGTGTACTATACATCGGAAATATTTTGCATGGCATGGTTTACATTCTTGCCTCACCACCCTTGCCTTTTGGTCTATATCTTTCATCTTTAGGTTGGACTTGAGGTTGATCATCGTGGTCACTAACTACTGGAAGTGTTGTTCTGTGAGTCTTCTTGCAAAGATGGAAGGTAAGGTTATGCCACCCACTGTTTTCTTCCTTGGTCTCGCAAGAAATTCTTTTTATGCTTCCCTATACCATTGCCATAGGTTTGCTTATATTTTTATGTATGCCGTACATATTTTCCTTCAGTTATTTAACAAATGCATTACAGAGGATATGTTTGTCGCAAACTTCCTTGATGCACATTGTCAGATTAAGGTCGTTATTGTTCGTGGTAAAAAGGAAAGATTCTCCGTAAGGTTATTTCAGTTTTCAGTCAACCTTATTTTTCTATTCGATAGGTGTTCACTGAGCTTTACCTGTAAATAGTCAGATCCCATAAGTGTTCTGTGGACCTAATGCTATGCAGCTTTGCCTCTGATGAAGCTCTCTGATATGTATTATCATAAGCAAGCTATTTATCATGGACCAAGGCCTACAAAAGCTAAGTCTTGCTATGCATGGAACCAATCATTGGTTCTTTTTGTGTTGATGTTCTATCTTTAATGTAATTGAGTAGCCCAATATAGGACATTTTATGGAGATGACGCACATCACTACTTTTTTAAGGGATGAGTTGCCCTACCGCTAGATTGGCAAAGGTATGCATTGAATAATAACCAGCTATGTAGCGGAAATTCAATTCGGCTCCCGGGTGCGTATGCTCCCTCTACTAAAAATTTATATTTTGAAATGTCGAAAAATTTGGACAAAAAATTCTACATGTACATCTTCATAATATACGTGCGTTCGTCAAGTTTCACGAAAAACTAATATTTTGTATGGTCTATATAAAAAAGAGAAAGTTTATCTTGTGAAAAGCATTATTTTTAGCACTGAATTTTGTCTTTTTTACACACGTCACATGATAAGTCGATTTTTTATGAAACGACTTTGTGAGCACGTAGCACGTGAAGATGTACGTGCGAACATTTAGTTTCAATTTTTTTTAAATTTAAAATGTATGTAAGATGCATTTCAAAATATAGAGAGCATATGAACCCATGTTCCAAAACACCGCTCCCGCTATGTAGTCCCTATTCATAGACTACAAAAATACTCATGTTTCTTGGTGTGATTTAGATAAAAAAATTCTACCTTGCTTCATAAGATTTTGGTAAAAAAGTGTTCTGCCATTACTGCTTATTGTATGTTGTCAAGTAGATTACTACAGCCAGGTATTTCTGAAATAGACTGGTTGGTAAACTAGCCTATTATGATGATTAGCTTTAGCTTTGTTTCTGTAACTCATTGCAAGTCATCTTCACTGTCTTCGCCCTTCACAGGGATGGTTGTTCTCTTCTGGTACCACGTGCCTAAATGCCGAATCAGTGACTCCAGACAGAGCTATATATAGGTATTTTGATCCTAGCTGCGGTGTTACCAATGCTTTGTGCATTGTATCCAAGCTTTTGCTTCCAATAAACAGCACCTGATGGGGATGACTCGTGGGTTGACAAACTAAACGCGGAAGCTTCAGAGCTCAAGCCACTTGATGCATTTGGTTCCCACGTAGGGGGCATTTAGCCAGTGTTTCGTTTTCTGTACATCTCTAGGTGTCAACCTGAAAACTATCTTCGATTCAGAACTACGTGAGACAATAGACTCAACAACAAGTCCCCCCCGTCTCGTTCCCCTCGCGTCGCCCCCTCCAGGCGACCGAGGGGGCGAAACCCTACGCGCGCCGCCGCCCGCCCACCCCTCCTCCTCCGCCCCTCCTTGTCGCCCCCAGAGGTGACGCCGGCCGAAGGCCGCGTCGCCGGTGAAGGGGGAGGCGGGGATTCCTTCCTCGGCCCGTGGTCCTCGCTCCGCGGCGCAGCAGCATGGGGGCTGGTTGCTGCGCGGCGGCCGCCATGGCTGGGGCGCTGCTCGGCGAATCCCTCCTCCACGACCTTGGCAGTGGACTCCGGGGGCGGTTGCGGCTGGTGGTGACCCCGGTGGGGATCTTTGGACACCGGAGCGGCGGCTCCGGATGGTGGCAACGGCGCTGTCTTCTACGCGGCGAGCGGCGGCCGTGGGTGGTGCGGGCCCGTGTCCTCGGCCGTGCGGGCGGCGGGGAGGCGGTGAACGTGTGGTGCGACGCTCGGGGCCCTCCGCCGGGCTGCGGTGTCAGATCTGGGGAGATCTCCGCCCCCGACCGATGAAGCTCGCAACTTTCGGCCAGATCTGCGTGTTTGTGGCCGGGTTGTTGGTGGTGGGGCTGGTCGGGACCGGGGAAACCTCTGGCCGGCGGTGGCCACGACGTCGTCGACGCCCCTGGCGCCGATTCCCTCCTTGGAGGCTTCGTTGAGGTCCCTTCTTCCTCCCCACCCAACCCCCTGCCCAGGGTGAAAACCCTAGTCCCCGCTTGGGCGGTGGCGGCGTCACGACGTCGTTCCCCTTCCCGAAGGCTCCGTCCGGGGCTGCTGGGGTGGTTGGCAAGGTTCTTCTGTTGTCGGTGGTGGTTCTTGGCGGTGCTCCTTGCGCGGCGTCGAGCCAGGTCTGGAGGTTGCTCCGCAAGCTTGGGTCCGGTGGTGGTTGCTGCTTTTTGTCTGCCGATCCTCCTAGTGCGCCTTCGTTCATCAGCGTGCGTCCTCTGGACGGTGATGTGGGTGGCAGTGGCCGTGGCGTGGCTTCTGGTGCGGCAGCTGGTCTTGATCTCTCCTTTGAGCTTTGGGTAGTCTCAGCGATGGTGCGTTCTTGGGGGAACCTCTCTGCCTTTCGACGGTGCGGCGCCCTGCGATCCGGGCCGAGAGGGAAGGGATCCCTCTTCGGAGTCAGAGACTGTGTGCTGGCCTCCTTTCGTTCTTGTGGTAGAAATGCAAGCAGTGTGCCTGCGGATGATGCTCCCTACTACCCCTGCTTCTCCTGGTGTCGGCGTTCGTGAAGACGATGGACACGGCGTGTCAAGCGAAGCTCGTAGTTTTTATCCTTTGTTTGCTTGTGTGTCCTGTTCGCTTTGTTTGCTATGTATGCACTCTGTATCTGCCGGTTTCGCGGCTTTATTAATTTAAAGCAGGGCTTAGGCCTTATGTTTAAAAAAAACTATCTTCTCCGTACGTGTACTCACTGCAATGTATTGTCATGTGTACCTGCGTTGAGCCGGTATGGATGACGCCACACTCATGCTAGGGCTCAACTGAATAGAACTGCTTTTCACTATTGTAATCTCTATGTACTGAAACTATCTGGAACACGTATGGTTGCCTAGCTCTACAACTACACGGACAGCAAGATACCCGTGTTTTAAAAAATAATCTTCTGTCAAATATAAAGCTCTCGCATCTATATTAGTTGTCCTGCTTCAACCTCTCTGGTTTACAGTTATTAATTACGATGCCAGCAAATGTTTTCACCAGACTGGCCAAACTGACGGCATGTGTGAACATACTATGGTTGGTTTTTCCCTCTAGCATTTCTACTTTGATCTGTTCAGCACGATAGTTCCATTTAAAATTTAGGCAATCGCTCGAATACACAGAAGCAAAGTTGTTGCGACGCTACAGAGAAAGGGAGCATACCGATGGTTGACAGCCGAATCAATTTTTGCTCTTACTCATCCTCAGGCATCTGCACTTCACCGCTTCTCTTTCCCCACACCGCAACACACCGCCCTCAATCCCGGTTGAGCAACTTTGGTCAGAATCTACAAGTATACCACACATAAACAGAGTTCTTGGGACACTGCAGGAAAAGATGACATACCAGTCGCTCATGGGGCAATCGATTCTCGCTTTTCCACATCGTTAGACAGTTACATGCTTTACAGCTCCATGGTTCTTCAGTCTTTCTCTGGATCGGAAGAGGGCACACCCAGCCTCTCTGTAACGTTTTCACTCCGATTTCTTCAGCACGACAATTCTCATTCAAATCTACGCAATTGCTACAACAAATAATATCGTCGCTATTGCGACGCTGCAGAGAGAAGAAACATACCAACGGCTGAATCCATGGCCGCTCTTGCTCATCCTAAAGCGGATATTTTTTTTCGATAAAGGGCGTTTTATTACTTAAGTTAAGCATTACACCCAGCCTCTGCATAACTAGGATGCACACAGCCGTTCGAGCTAAAAGTTACACCATCAAGACGAGTACAATCCATATAGTAAAAAATGAAAAGCTAAGGTAGCGCCACGGATGAATGAGGCTCAATCCGAAGATTTCTATGCCACCCATGTTGGGAAAAAATATCCCTCGCCGTGTCCTCCAACCGTGTACAAACCTCCATAAAGAGGTCTCGATACTCCACACGCTGTAGAGGAGACCAAGAACGGAGCGTAGCCATACACCGGTAGATAACCTGCAAAAGAGAAGCATTTTTATCATTAAAAACCTTGTCATTTCTACATAGCCAAAGCGTCGCTTCTCCTTCTTTTAAATAGAAGGCCACTCGGCCCGGCTTTATATATAAAGCCCTCATGGCAACAATCAAACATAGTCTTACACAGCACACACACACAAACTCGCCCAAAGGCGCAACAGGTCAGTCCCAACCCACGGCACGGAGGGGTACGAAGGTGCGAAACAGAGCACGTCCAGCCAACACAGACACAAACTACAACAGTAGATAGATAGATAGATAACTAGTGAAGTCCATGGTATAGCCACAGCCTGGGTCCTCCGCTACTCAGCTCGCAGTCTCGCGTAGAGTCTCTTGACGTCGTCCACCGCCGCGTTCAGCATCGTCCGATCCCTCTGTCTGACCAGAACCCTCCAACACTGCATATGTATCAACATGTGGTAAAAAAACATCAGCCGGGTTTCCGATCATCTTTCCTTCAATGGTAAGCTTGTTGCGAATAGTCCACAAGGTCCAGCACTGGGCTGCGAACGTAAACCAAACTAGCCTACGCATCGGGCCGTAAAGGCCTTGGTCGATTGCAATGAACTCCCCCGGCCCGGCGGGGTTCCAGTCGCAGTGAAGGAGTTCCCTAACTCCCGCCCACATCATTCTGGCGATGGGACAGGAGAAGAAGATGTGATTGCAATCTTCCACCTCCTGACACAGCGCACATCTCCCATCCGAAGGTCCGTGTCTTTTAGCAACTTGGTCACATGAGGGAAGGCGTCCTCGGATTAGTTGCCACAAGAAGACCCGGATCTTGGGAGGAACCCTGGTGCGCCAGGCCTCCTTGAAGCAGGTAACTGACGCCCCTGTGTCAGCGCTAGATAGACCGAATTGGCAGTGAAGGAACCTGAAGCGTCGATGGACCAGGAGACCGTGTCCTCCTCAATCCCTGGCTGCCATCCCATGGCCTCCCGACAAAGGTTGTCCCATTCAACCACTTCATCCGTGCCAAAAGGTCGCCGAAACTCAACTCCTCATTCCCCAGGGTTCCCCTCCCGTGGTGCAGCATCAGCGACTGATATCAGCGGATCAGTACAGCAGCTAAAGAGACAGGGAAACCTAGCCATGAAGGCCCCCCGGCCCGTCCACCAGTCCAGCCAGAACCTCGTGCGTCTCCCATTTCGCGCACCATGCTTGGCTCCCAACTTGAAATACCATTTTATTTTTTGGATGGAATTCCAGAACTGGGAACCCTTAGTGGGAACTGTACCATCAAAGAGGTCCCGACCCCTCAGGTACTTTGCACGGATGATGTCTGCCCAGAGACCCTCGGCATCCTGGTAAAGTTTCCAAATCCATTTGAGCATCAGGGCGATGTTCATGAGTTTGGTGTTGAGGATTCCCAATCCTCCAAACGCCTTAGGTTTACACACCGTAGCCCAGTCTACCATGTGGTACTTGCGTTTGTTGCCCACTCCTTCCCAAAAGAAGCGGCAACGCGGTTTGTCCATGGCCTTATGCGTGCTATCAAAGAGCATGTAGAGGCTCATAGCAAACTGCGGGAGGCTGGAGAGGCAAGAGTTGGTCAGCTCTAGCCTACCCGCCGAAGCGAGGAACAGTCCTTGCCAAGAGTCAACCCTGTGCCCAATCTTCTCCGGCAAGAAGTTCCAGTCCGCTACCCTAAGCGCCTTGTCACTAATAGGCAAGCCCAAATACTTAATCGGGAACCCCCCTTTTGCAGTTGAGCAAACCCGCAATCCGGTGTTGAAGCTCCAGGGTGACCCCTGTCACCACCACTTCACTCTTGTCAAAGTTGATTTTGAGCCCCGACATATTCTCAAAACAAAGGAGAATAGTCTTAAGGTTCGCAATCCCTACCCCCGTAGGTCTAATCAGCACCATAGTGTCGTCCGCATATTGTAGATGTGTCACCCCCCTGGGATGAGGTGCGGGATCACCCCCTCAATGTGTCCCGTGGAGCCAGCCTTTGCCAGAATGGCTGCAAGCCCATCCACAATGAAGTCAAACATAATCGGGGAGAGAGGGTCGCCTTGCCGAACTCCCGTAGCGTTACGGAAGAACGGCCCTATTTCTCCATTGACATTGATGGCAGTCTGGCCACCCTTGACCAACTGCAATAACCGGTGCACCACCCTCGCGGAGAACCCTTTCCGTAGGAGAATCTCCTGTAGGAAGTCCCAGTTGACTCTGTCATAAGCCTTTTCGAAGTCCAACTTGAGGAGCAAGCCCTCTTGCTTCCCCACCCTGAGTTCATGTGCAATCTCATGCAGAGCAAGAGCACCCTCGTGCAGACATCTCCCTTTAATGAAAGTAGATTGGCTCCGATCAATCGTCCTATGCGCAAGCGGCGCTAACCTAATCGCGTAAGCCTTGGCCACAAACTTGAAAATGACATTAATGAGCGCAATAGAGCGAAACTGTGTGATCCGATCCGCCCCCTTAACCTTCAGGATGAGCGAGATAATCCCAAAATTAAGGCGAGCGATGTCAACCCTCCCAAGGGCGAAGTCGTTCAAAAGCTGGAGAAAGGGACCCCAAAGGGTACCCCAGAACCGCTTAAAGAACGCCACCGGAAAACCATCCGGTCCAGGTGCCGAGTCCGGCTTCATACTAGCGAGGACCTCATCCAACTCGTCAGGCATGAAGGTGATCTATAAACCCCAGTTTTCCTCGGCCGAGATCCACTGATCCTCTCCATAGAGGTCCGGACCAAGGGCGAAGTCCCTCTCCTCCCCTTTGGTCCCCATCAGTCCCTGATAGAACTGGTAGATATGATCCATCAGGGCCCGCTGCTCGTCCACCTCACCATCCTCAGTGATTAGGCGAGGGATAGAGCACTTGCGCTTGCGTCCATTCGTAATAGCATGGAAGTACGCGGTGCAAGAATCCCCCTTAAGGGTCCACTGGGTCCTGCACCGCTGCCTCCAGTACTCCTCATCAACTCGATCCAGCGCCACCAGCTGGTCCTCGAGGAAGTAACGGAGGGCCCAACCCTCCTCATCCAGACCGTTAGCATCAGCCACCCGGTCCAGGTCACCCACCTGGCGCAACATGTTGGAACGGAAATCCCTTTTCTCCCTTCCCAGATTGGCTCCCCAGCCTTTGAGGAATTGGCGAGAATTCCTCGAAGTAAATTGCCACATCTCGACGGCGCACCGGTGTGGCCCATGGTCGGTGATGAAGCAGCGAAGCTTCTCCCCCATCAGGTCCCCAAACCCCGGCACCCGAAACCACCAAGTCTGGAAGAAGAATCTCGACTGGCGGACTAGCGTGTCTTCTCCACTACACAACATCAGAGGGGTGTGGTCAGAACCAACCCTAGTGATCGCCGTAAGGGAGCACAGGGGAAAAGCAGCCTCCCAGGCCGGAGACACCAACACCCGATCCAGCACACACTGCGTGGGATGGAGGCGTCGATTCGTCCAAGTATAGCGAGCCCCTGCTCTAGCAAGTTCCCATAGGGCCATAGTGGCGATTGCCTCATTGAACCGCCTGACCCTGGACCAGGAAATGCAGTCGTTACTCTTGTCACACGCCGCGCGAATCAGATTGAAGTCACCCCCGACCACGACCGGGTAGGGCGCCTCCTCGACAGCTTGAGTCAATTCTCCCAAGAATTCCTCAGTGCGACGGTGATCAGCCGGTCCGTAGACCATGAAGAAGCACCACTTCATCTTATTAGAACGCTGGAAAATCGAGGCCGAGATGAAGAAGGTCCCCTTCTTCCATTGTCCGACCTCGAAGCCTTCATCCTGAAAGCCCAGGAGCATCCCGCCCGAGTGGCCAACAGCAGGAACCCAATCCCACGCAAACTGGCCACCCACCTCAAGGCTGCGCAACTCGGACGCCGTGAACTCTGCCCTAATAGTCTCCTGGATGGCGACGATGTCCACTCTATGTTGCCTAAGGTAGGTTTTAAGTTGGCCTCGCCTCCCTGGCTCGCCAAAACCCCTCATGTTGTAAATGAGAGCCCTCATGTCTGTAAACCAGAGGTCCCACCGCGCCCCTTGCGCACCGTCAACCGGGGTCGGCGCTCCCTGGCAAGCGCCCTCAGGTTACGAAGAGTAACAGCATCATCCGAAGAGGCTTGGACCCCCGAGTCCGAGTCCTCCGGCACATCTTCCGACGCCAAAGGGTGGGCGGCATCCATCTCGGAGACCACCCCGGAATCGCTGGCCTCCCTGGCCAGCCTCTCCTGCTCATCCCGCGCCTTGCGCGCAGCCGTTGCAGCAAGAGCCGCCTGGGCAAGTTCTTTCGCCCTGACCAGCTGTAACGCCTCCACAGGCGAGCCCTTGCTAGGGGCAAACTCCATGCCTCTGTCCACAATAACAGAAGAGAGATGCGAATCGCACTAGTAGGAAAAGCCTCATCAGTGGCGCACGAAAAATGGATTCTGTGGCGCATGGGAGGTGCGCCACAGAAACGTCGCCACAAAAATAAGGTTTCTGTGGCGCACCTGCCCATGCGCCACAGAATTAAGGTTTACGTGGCGCACTTGTTCTTAGTTGCGCCACGAAAAGCGTGCGCCACGGAATTGGTTTTTAGTGCGCCACGGAATTTGCTTATATTATACACGATTTTGTGCTGCTCGCTATACACATGCGGTTTATAGACAGCAATACGGATACACGGATACACGGGTTATATACAGCAACATTCAGATATAATATAAATATCATGTACATTGCACGGATATAACATAGACATCATCATCACATTACTTAGAGCCCGATCGAGATACATATATAGTGGCAAGTGTCAAATGTTTTGCATACAACTCTTAATTCATACAAAATTCACAATTTCGAGATACAAAGTAGTCTTCATCCGGTTCCTCCTTTGCTCAGTCATCTCTACCCACCGGGCTCGCTTGCATCGGGGTCCTTCATCCAGTTCCTACTATGATGAAAATGGAAGAAAGTGAGACCAACAATTCCGATGCACAAGAGAAATGGAATAAATGCCTCATACATTGTTGGTCAACACAAATATTAACATTCAGGGACGGTGTAAGTGAGACCAAGTCCGATGCACAAGAGATTGATATTTATGCTATCTTACCAGGCTCACTTACGCCGCCCCGAGTGTACGGTGACCAAACATTTTAATCATCGGCATTTTGAAAATCTCAAAGCAAATGGAATGACAAAATGGAATAAGTGCCTCATACATTGTTGGTCAACACAAATATTAACATTCGGGGATGGCGTAAGTGAGACCAAGTCCGATGCACAAGAGATTGATATTTGCGCTATCTTACCGGGCTCACTTACGCCACCCCCAAGTGTACGGTGACCAAACATTTTAATCATCGGCATTTTGAAAATCTCAAAGCAAATGGAATGACAAAATGGAATAAGTGCCTCATACATTGTTGGTCAACACAAATATTAACATTTAGGGATTGTGTAAGCGAGGCCAAGTAGGATGCACAAGAGATTGATATTTGTGCTATCTTACCAGGCTCACTTACGCCACCCCCGAGTGTACGGTGACCAAACATTTTAATCATCGGCATTTTGAAAATCTCAAAGCAAATGGAATGACAAAATAGAATATGTGCCTCATACATTGTTGGTCAACACAAATACTATGGTCAGAAACCATAGTTGCAGTATACACCGCCGTATACTTTGCAGAAGGGCCTCCTTTCCCCGGTCGGCGTTCCGTCAACGGGTGCTTGACGACACAACAACGCCGATCTGCATCTCCGGCGCGAGAACCACGCCGGTCCCTTGCTGTCCGGTGAACGAGTCCTTGATGCAAAGACCTTGCCGGCCTGCCCGGCATTATGCCGGGCCGTGTTGCCGCGCTTCAAGCCGTGTGTCCCGCGCCCTGCCTCTGTTCGCCTTCTTGCCGGTGAACCAATAGGCTGATCGTTGGAATAAGGAAACCGATGACAGCCGGTCGCAAGATTAAATTGCGATCGGCCGTCATCGGCTTCCTTATTCCAATGATTAGTCTATTCGTTCACCGGGCAAAAAGCGAAGAGTGCGAGGCGCGTGATCGACTACGGCCTGAAGCGCGACAACGAGGTCGGCATGATGCTAGGGAGGCTGGCACCGTCTTGGCATTAAGGACTCGTTCACGTCTTGGACAGCGAGAGAAGAAAAGTGGTGCTGCGCCGGAGAGGCATGTCGGCGTTGTTGTCTCATCAAGGACTCGTTCACGGAACGGCGGCCGAGAAAGGGGGCTCGTCTACAAAGTATATTGCGGCGTATAGGTGACCAAACATTCTAATCATCGGCACTAAAATGGAAGAAAGGCCAATGCAATTAAGAAGTAGCTAGTATGAACTAAATGGAATGCCTCATACTTTGTTGGTCGAAACAAATATGAACATCCCGGGATGGCGTTAGTGAGGCCGGGTAGGATGCACAAGAGATTGATATTTGTGCCATCACACCAGGCTCACTAGGACACCCGGAGTGTACGAGTGATCAACCAACCATCTAATCATCGACAAGTACAAAAACACCACCAAACCAGCAACCATGGTGACATAAGTCAAGATGCTCAAACACACATAGCATGCATGGAGCGAGATGCTCCAAAGGGATTATTCATCACTTGGTAGTAACCAAGTGATGCTTGGCAAGAGAGAGGCCAAGCCTGAGCTAGTCAATCCGGTAGAGATGGATATGCATAAGTAAGCAAGAACACATAGCCTATCCAAGTTAACCGAGATAAAACCAACCTTGACAGCCAAGCTGAATCACCTAGCACCACCTAGCATTTTAAAACCATCGAAACGAGTCCTTTTTCTTCAAAGGATACCACGGTGGCATTCATTTACATGATCCCCTACGGTGGATATCTCTAATTTCATCAAAGCCAACAAGAAAAAGAAATATATCATTACTCGAGTTGAGTTCAAAACAAAGCTAGGGTCCATAAGGGATTACTCATCACTTGGTAGTAACCAAGTGATGCTGTGCAAGAGAGAGGCCAAGCCTGAGCTAGTCAATCCGGTAGAGATGGATATGCATAAGTAAGCAAGAACACATAGCCTATCCAAGTTAACCGAGATAAAACCAACCTTGACGACCAACTGAATCACCTAGCACCACCTAGCATTTTAAAACCATCGAAGCAGTCCTTTTTCTTCAAAGGATACCACGGTGGCATTCATTTACATGATCCCCTACGGTGGATATCTCTAATTTCATCAAAGCCAACAAGAAAAAGAAATATATCATTACTCGGTTGAGTTCAAAACAAAGCTAGGGTCCATAAGGGATTACTCATCACTTGGTAGTAACAAAGTGATGCTGGCAAGAAGAGGCCAAGCTCTGAGCTAGTCAATCCGAGTAGAGATGGATATGCATAAGTAAGCAAGAGCACATAGCCAATCCATGTTAACCAGATAAAACCAACCTTGACGACCAAGCTGAATAACCTAGCATCACCTAGCTAGTCTTTTAAACCATCGGAAACTTCCCATTTTCTTCAAAGGATACCATAGTGGCATTCATTTACATGATTCCCTACCGTGAATATCTCTATTTGGATAACATAAGCAATCCACACCAGTAAACAAGTCCTCATCACCTTATACAGGTTCAAACTTTGGATTTGTTTCCAACAAAGGTTGGAAAACAAATCAAATCCATTTAGTTTAAGCTGAATCATCACCAACACATGGTTCATTAATAAGAAGTGACAAGCATAGCACCAATTAATCAAGCAATATAGCAGCATCAGTAACAAACATAGCACCAATTAATCAACTATAGCTCCATCGAGTAACAAGCATAGCAGCAATTAATCAAGCAATAGCAGCATGACCTGCACATGACACTTTACTAAAGCCAAAGCTTCGATAAAGCAATCAAGGCTTTCATGCAGTTCTTGACGAGCAACAACTGCAAGCAATGGGATCATAATTCAATCCCTGTGCACATACAAGGTGATAAGCAGTTAATTACAATTGCATTAGACATCAATTGCAACCTGGCACAGGTGAAGATTGAATCACCCAATGTCCAGAACCAAGCAATTGCATGGATTCAGGTACCATAGCAAGACAATCAAAGTAGCAGATAGCTTCACTTGGCTGCATAGAGGAGATACTGGAGTAACAAACCAAGCCGGCAAAGGAGGGGAGAGAGTTCTCCCCCTCTCCGCATAGAGGAGATACCGAGAAACAGCATCCGGAGCATTTCATCGAGCACCTTGCTCGCGCGGGAGAGGAAGAGGGAGGGGAGGGCAGAGGTGGAGCTCACCGAAAACAGGGGTGGAGGAGGAGTTTGACGACGATGGCAGGGGTGGAGGAGGTGGAGGACGCGGCGGCTCGGCCTCCTCCTTGATGCGGCGGCGCCGGACCCTCCTCCTCCACGCCGCAGCGGCATGTGCTGCTGGTGGCGGGGATGGGTGGAGCGTGGGGGCATGCGCCCCTCGCGGAGGAAGGCGGCGGCGACGGCGATGGCGACGGCGACGACCATGGCGGCGCGCCTTGGTACGGATCGGAGGGGGAGAAGGGAGAGAGGCGGCGCGGCGGTAGAGGGGATGAGGGCGCGGGGAGGGGTACGGGGATAATATAAGTTCCCCTATTTACGTGGCGCACCGGCTCAAGTGCGCCACGGAATCAACAACTACGTGGCGCACCGGAGCAAGTGCGCCACGAAATAGTTATTTACGTGGCGCAGCGAGCCGTGTGCGCCACGAAATAGTTATTTCGTGGCGCGGCGAGCCGTGTGCGCCACGGAAATACCTACGCTAATAATTGGGAGTGCCGGGATGTGGGCCCCACATAGTTTACGTGGCGCGGGGTTTAGCAATGCGCCACAAAAATAAGCTAGTTTTGTGGCGCACACAGTCTCGTGCGCCACAAAATAAGTTTCTGTGGCGCACTCAAAACGGTGCGCCACAGAACTAAGCTTCGCCTATAAGGGTTTTCCTACTAGTGTCGGGCAGGGAGGGGAGGAGGGAGAAGTCTGAGTCCATACCTGTGGTCGCAAGAAGCTCCAAGTTCTTCGCCGCTGCCAGCGACTGCGCCTTCTTCATCACGCTGGTGGCCGCCACGCCCGCATTCCTCGCGCTCTTCCTGACCGGAGTCGCCGGCACCGTCGTCTTCTTGGCCCTCTTGGTCACCACCTCCGCCAAAGCCGGCACCACCTTGGTTCTCTTGCCTTGCGCCAAGGAGATCGCCGCCGTCAGCTCGCCATGCAAGTCCACCACAGCCACCGGCTGCTGGACCGACCCGCATCCAACCTCCGCCTCCTTCGGGCCCAACGGCTCCACCACCCTGTCCTCCATCGCCGAGACTGGGCTAGCGGGCTCGATCGTAGGACTGTCCCGAATCCACGAGCCCACCAAGTCCGTGACTTGGGACGCCGTCTCCTCAGAGACCAGCGAAGTCTCCTCCGCGCCCACACCCAGCTGCGAGAGAGGTGGCTCCTCCACCTGCTTCTCCAGGCGCCCTCCCTCGTCCACCTCGGAGAGGATGGCAAACCGTCCCAGGCTAGCCAGCGCAGGGAAGGACCGCAGGTTAGACCCGTATTGGTCCGTCACCTTGCCCAGCTGCGGCGCGCTGCGCGACCCCATGCTTCCCTTGAGCTGGGAGGTGCCCGGGCCCCCGCCCGTCTTGTCAGTGCCCTTCGCCTTTTCCTTATCAGTTCCACGTCTGCGGTGTCGGTTCCACGCTTCCCCATCAGTGCTCCGCTCCTCGGACTCGAGGTTGTCCCCATCCTCATCATCCCGTGGTGCTGGTGGGCGCGGCGGTCCAGAGGAGCCCCCAGCACCGGGTGCCCCCAACTCCGCGTGTATCCCCAAGGTGAAGGGCTCGCCGTTCACACACAACTGGATAGTCCCCTTGACCCTCTCAGGGTATCTGCACTGGAACCGCATGCGCACCAGCTCCGTCTTCCACTTCTTGATCGAGAGCTCGTCAACATCCACCGGCCGCCCGATCATCGTCATCGCCGCCATTAGCTGTTCCTTGACCATCAAGTCGCCTGGCTGCGGGCTCACAAACGCCTCCCAAATGTCCACATCACACTTGCTGAGGGGAAGGTAGATCTTGCCGCGTCTCGTGCTCATTCTCAGTGTCTCCCTCGATGGAAACCTCACGCAAAACTCAGTGTCCGACATCTTGGACACCTGCCAATCCCACAGATCGTCGAGCAGGCTCTTGAGCTCATCAGAAAGCTGCAGCGCTGTGAGAGGGGCCGAGGTGAAGTGGATAACAGCCCCAAAGAGCTCCCGTTCCGCCTGCGCCTTAAGGGGTTCCACCTCAATGTTGAAAAACCCTCCACCCGTAATGGCATGACCGTAGGACTGCAGGATCAACGGCCGACCACGCGTCGGGCATCCCGCCGAAACATGGCCGGTCTTGCTGCAAAGGATGCACACTGGGTCATTGACGCAATCCGCCTGGAAGTGTCCTTCCTGGCCACAGCGGAAGCATTCCCCTCCCACCGGGCCCGACGCCGTCCCTCCGGCTGCCTTGTTCTTCCCTTTGGCCTTGGGTTGGGGCGGCACTCCCTGCGCCACGCCCTTCAGCTTGCCTCCCTGGGCGCCTCCACCACGCGGAGCACCCTGCTGAGCCCGGCCTCGCTGCCCCTCAGCCTGGCGCGGCCGCTGCTCGTCTTGATGCTGTTGGCCACGGCGCTCCTCGCCCTGCCGGCCCCCATCCCGGCGCCCGTTAGGGTTGCTGTTGAAGCCGTCGTGTCCACCACCATCGTGGTACCGACCGCCGCCGGAACCCTGGCGCCCGCCGCCGTAGCCGTAGTCGAAGTTGGAGCGGCCCCCGCCGTCCGATCGGCCACCGTAGTAGTAGTCATCCCTGCCGCCGCCATCGGAGCGCCCACCACCGTCGACGCGGCCACCACCGGACCCTTTGATGAAACCGCCGTTGGTGTTGTTGTTGTAGGCAAATCTCCCGCCGCCCTGCTCGTCGTGCCGCCGCTTCCGACCATCGCCCGGCCCGCCTCCGTATCCCCCACTCCCGCCTCCGCCGCCGCCTCCCGCCATCGCTACCACCTCCGCAAAGGAACGAGACAGAGGGAGAGGGTCAGGAATTCTAAAGAGAGTGCGGAAAGGGAGGTGGACGCCGCGCCGTTTTCTCTCAGAGGACCTGGCTGGAAACCCTAACTCGGGGTCCCTGCATCCTTTAGGAAGCCACAACCAGCTCTCAGGTTGGGCCTGGGCCACCACAGGCCTGTTGGCCACAGAGCAAAGCCGCCCAAGGTCGCCACCTTCCCGTGGCGGGCCCAACGTGAGAAAAGGGTGCTCCAGCGAGTCCGGTCCAAGCTCTCCCTGCAGCCCAAGCGAAGGGAGGCCCCGTGGCCCAAGCCCAGTCGGCGCCACCGCAGTGGCCACGCTCACCTCGGTCTCCGACCGCCGCCGCCCCATCGGCTCCACACCTGCCGGCGTCGAGGGCCGTAGCGACTCCACCGCCGGAGAGGACCCCCTGGTCCGGTCGATTTGACAAGGCCGCCGCGCCTCCTCCCTCCGCGAGGCTCCCAGCCCCCGGAGAGGAGACACAAGGGCCCCAAAGCGCGAGGGCCTGCCTCCCGGCGCGAAGGAAGCCCGTCGTCGCTGCCGACGCCGGCCGCCACCCAGACCTTCGGCGAGCACCTGCTCCAGAAACCCGCCGAAAGTCGGCCGGCCAGAGGGGCGGCGCGGGGATGAGGCTTCAGACGAGTACATCTCCTCCTCCCCGGAGGACGAGTCTTCGCCATCGAGCAACCCCATCGCCGCGGCCGAGCCGCCCTTCCACGCCCAAAACCTACCGCCACCGCACGCCGACAGCCGCCCCGGGGCCGAGGCGGTGCCCCTCGCCGCCACCCCGGACACACACGTCGAGGCGTCGCCGCCGGCCAGATCTCGAATTTGAAAATCGCCACCCGCATCGCCAAAGCTCGACTGTCGTCGTGGTGAACAGACAGATGCCATAGGATGGCTTAAGTTGGGGCCGAATGGGCGCTAGAGGATTCGGGGGAGGGTTTTGATTAGATAGGATGAACTTCCGGATGCTTTCCTCAAGAACTTAGCCGAAGCTAGAGGTAGAAGAAGAAAGACACAAGGAAGAACTCTGCTCTAGATCTTTCTCTTCATTGATCTCAACAAGTTACAGGTTTCTCAGTAAAAGGTCTCACCTAGATTGCATCGTCCCGCGTACGGGTGTGCCCCCTCTCCTTATATAGGGGAGAGGGTGGCTTACAGGGGAAGAAACCCTAGAAACCCTAATGGCATCTTTGACTAGACAAACTACTTTACAAAGTTACTTTAATCATAGATGACGTCAGGGTCTTCTTTAATCAGGAGCTCGACGTCCTCCGGCTTCTTTCGACGTCATCCTCTTCTTTATCGTCACGGCTTCGTTTAAAGCTACTTTGCTTAGCTCATCCTTGTCCTCTAGCTCTGGAGAGAATCTTTGACCAGTCTTGCCGACGTGCTACAGTGCACTTCTTACCGGTAGCCCGGTGTCTTCTTTATCCGGTTCCGGTATACCCCTCCTGGGGATACCGGCTTAGCTTTACTTAGCCAAACATTTAACTTCGTGCTCCGGTACAAACATTAAACCGGTATCTTGATGGCTCAAACCATCCGGTTTGGCATGCCTTTGGCATACCGGGGGTCATCCCCCCAACATTAGTCCCCGAAGCTGGTATAGTCCGGTGGATCCTATCCAACGGACAATGCCAGATTCCCATAACTTAAGGTACCGGTTTAACCTTTCCGGCGGTAAGTTTTGATCTCCCGGCATCTTTGCCAGACTCACATCTTTCTCTTTTTACAAAGTGTCTCCGGTGTCTTATTCCCCGGTATCTTAGACATTAACTCTCTCCTCGGCGAAGTCGAGAATTTCTCGGGTACAGTGCCTGTCAGTGACATGCGCACTGTACCTGACGCGCCAGTGTCAGGGGTCACTTCCCTTCGGCTTCTGCGCCAGCATTTATGGCGCCACACCGGATCCCGTCCGCCGTTCCGGATCCGTGCGGCCTCCCTGTGGCATGTTATTTTCTGCGCGTGTATCCTCACGCCACGTGGCGGCCCACGAAGCGAACCACCGCGGCCCAGCGGTTGCTGGCCCATTATCTCTTCTTCCTAAGAGGGAGTGCGGTTCCACTTCATCTCTTTCCCCGCATTCGCCTACTTCCCAGTGCTTCGAGCCCCTCGCCTCGTGCAATCTTATCGCCGTCGGTTGCCGCCAGAGCCCTGCTCCCGATGAACTTGCGCCGTCGCTCTTTCTGCGCCGAAGATCTTCGCCGCGGAGAGATCCACCGGTGCTTCTTCGCCGCCGCTGCTTCGAGCTTTCTTCGGCGGTTTTCACCCTTCTGCGTCGCCAGCCTCCGTCGGCCTGCACAAGCTTGCCGCCGCTCCGGCGACCTTCTCCCCAAGCGTCTCTGCCGCCTCAGGTTAGGCTCGATACGCATTTATCTCTCTTTTATTTGCTTTTCAGATCTTGGGCCGGTAGAATATTTACTTCCTCTTTTCCTTTGCTTTTCCTCTTACTCGTAGATCTTCACGCGAGGGTAGACCTTTGGGAAATCTGTTTTTCGGGTAGATCTGTATGTCTAGTGAAGAGTCTTTTTCCGAGTCACCCTCCAGTAGCCACCGGAGCGAAGCATCCGACGGACTTACAGCAGATCTTGCCCGGATGGAAACCGACACCGGCAAAGATCAAGAGGCCGGCAGCTCTAGCCGAGCCCCCGGAAAAGATCTATCCGGTATCACGCGCGGAGCCTGGAAAGGCTCCGATGTCACGCAACACGAGATCGACTGGCTCTACCGGTCTAGGAGGATACCGGAGGGAGTATCCTGCCGGCTTCCTGGCGATGAGATCGAACCGGTACTCAAACCCGGTGAGTTTGTAGTCTTCCTTGCTCACTTCGAGCGTGGCTTCGGCCTTCCTGCCTCTGATTTCTTTCGCCAAGTTCTTGATTTCTACCAACTCCAGCCTCACCATCTTCCCGGCAATGCCATTTTTTACCTTTCTTGTTATGCTACTTTTATGGAGGCCTACATCGGCATCCGTCCCACCCGTGAGACTTTTGCTCGCTTCTTTTCTCTCCGGATCAACTCCGTCCAGGGCAAGGACATTCCTAAGCCCAAACCCCCCGTTCAATGCGGGTCTTGCATTATCGGCTCCCGCCAAGGGAGCCCCTTTTTTAAATTTTCCGGTCTCGAGTCCTGCCGGTTATGGCAATCGACCTTCTTCTACGTGAAGAACACCGACGCCCCAGATCTCATCAACCTGCCGGCTTTCAATCCGGCGCCGCCCACCAAGGTTAACTGGGGCTACTTCCCTGGGACGAATCACATTGAGACGAACCGGGTCGTACGCTTCATGGAGAAGCTGATGAAAGAGACAAACATCTGCTCTGATGACATCATTCACACTTTCATCTCACGGCGGGTGCTTCCTCTTAAGCCCCGGGCTCATAAAATGAGCGAGATGTACGGCCCTGGCGATCCCACCAAGATCACCGGCCTTCCTCTAAGCAAAGGGGACATAGTCCTCAAGGCTAAACAAATTTGCCAGACTGACATGCCGGATGACTGGGAGTGGGGCTTCCTGCCTCTCAGCTCCACCAACCCTCCAACTGATGAAGTAAGAGATTGCAATCCGGGTTGTTCTACCGGTAACTTTTACGTTGTGGCTAACTGATTTTCCAATTGTTTTCAGGCCAAAGACCGCTTCCCTCGCATCGAAGCGGAGCGGCGAGGCCCTTGCCGGAAGCGCCCTTTGGACAAGGTTGACCCAGATCCTTACGTCCATTGGACCGATCTCAAGATGGGCCGTATTCCCACTCCGCGCCCTGGTAACTTCTCGTCCGAAGCTCCCGGTTCCAGTGACGATCTCACCATTCTTGAGGTAGCTTTCTCTTCCGGTCTCTTATGCATTGTTGCTATTTCCCCTTTGTAGATGCTCCCTCAGCTGGGCCCAAACCACAGGTTCACGAGCACGTGGTTCCTCTGCAGGCCGAGGTTGGCCAGGAGTTCCTGGAGAAGCTCGTCCCCCAGGGCAAGAAGAAGAAGGCCCCGGCACCTGATGCCGGCTCAAGCCAAGCTCCTCCCGCCAAACGCTTCCGGACGGAAGTCCTTGGGGGAAAGAAGCTGGCAAGAGGCGCTACAAGGGGAAGACAATGCCGGTCTCCTCTGGGTAAGCTTTTGTTTCTCTGTTTGCTTCGTTTTACAAACTTTTCCTTCCTCTTGCTCTTTTTGATCTTTTCTCTCTTTCTTGTTCAGCCCTGCGCTTAAGCTCTCCAAGAGCGCCAGCGGCACGAAGCCGGAGAGCTCTGAGGGAACCGCAAGGACCTCAACTCCTCCTCCTCACTCAAGCCCGGTACCCTCTGGTACCGGCAACCCTTCTGCCTCCCCTCTGGGAGGCACCTCAAGTGCGGGGCGCGCGGCCCCAACCTCTCCAGAACACCGCGCGGAGGAGGACCTCATCTCCCCTCCAGAAAAACAAGATACCGGCGCCAGCAACATCGGCGCCGATGCCGAAGTCGGCCGGCGGGCGGAACCTCTGGTTCCCTCCGCCCCGAAAAGAAAGAAGAAGAAGAGCTCGCACTCTTCCCCCTCCAAGCCCGTGCCGGATTCTTCCGCGCCGGCAAGCTCTACCCTTGGGCAGGACGCACCTTCGCCTCCCAAGACCTCGCCTACGCCTCCGCCGGAAACCCCCAACACCGAGCAAGTTGGGGCGACATCAACGCCACCGCCAGAAGTCCTCAAGATCACCAAGTTCCTCAAGCCGGAACCCTTCAAAGGGAAAGCCATGGCTTCCGGCACTTCACCCGCCGGCCCGCAGCCCTTGGTGTTGCACGTCGGCCCCGCCGCTCCTGCGGCCGGAGAAAAACCTTACGACGTCTTGGGCCGGATCATCGAGCTAAAGCGCGAAGGCCGCGAGCTGGGGCACTTGCTTCCCTACGCTGAGAAGTGGAATGCTGCGGACGTGTCCGCAGCTACACGCGGCCTGGGGAAGGACCGGCTTCCGGCGCTGGACCCCTCTGGCCCTCGGTGCATGGAGGAGCACTTCATGCGGCTGCGGCGCGCGGTGAAGGAGCTGGACAACGCGTGGCATGATGCCACCAACAACATGGTGGTAAGTTTCACCAAAGTCCTTGCAAGTGTTCAATTCATGCCGGTCTCATTCTTTCCGGATTCTGTCTATCTTCCCAGTCCCCGAGTTTCGTGTTGAGATCATAGCTCTTAGCGCGAAACTTAGGTAAAAACTCAAAAAACTTGCATAGCCAGTCCCCGAGTTTCGGGTTAAGAGCACAGCTCTTAGCGCAAAACTTAGGTAGAAAACTTCGAAAAACCGGCATAGCCAGTCCCCGAGCTTCGGGTTGAGAGCATAGGTCTTAGCGCGAAACTTAGGTAGAAACTTCGAAAAACTGGCATAGCCAGTCCCCGAGTTTCGGGTTAAGAGCGCAGCTCTTAGCGCAAAACTTAGGTAACAGCATAGAGAAAACTGACTTCTTTTTTCTAACCTTTTTTCTTGAACAGAGCACGGCCGACGCCTGGAGGCACCTCTTTGAGGAGCTTCTCTGGGAGCACCGGGACCTTGCTGAAGCGCACAGCAAATGCCAAGGTGAGCTTCTGTGCCTCCGGCATCTTCTTACCGGAAGGTTTTCTTTCTTAGTACTTACAAATCTTTTTGTACAACAGCTATCCCGGAAGCTTCCATCGAAGCCCTCAAGACTCAGATCGCCACACTCCAAGGTATCTCTCCTTCTTTTCCGGTTAACTTGTTTCTTCTTGATTTCACAGTCTGCAATTTTGTTAACGCTTTCTTTCCGGGCTCTAGGTGAAAAAGAGCAGCTCATCAAGGAGCATCGCAAGGCTCTGGACGCCCCAGGAACTTTATTCCAAGGGGCTGAGGGACCAGCTGATCCAGCTCGGGCTCAAGCACAACGAGGCGATGAAGGCCGCCCAAGCCGCCGCTGAGGCCAAGCTGAACGAAGCTCTGGAGGATGCCACCAACTCCACCGTGGTGTCGCGGGCGGAGCTTGAGGAGGGAGCCAAGGCGCGGAAAGCAGCCGAGGATCAGCCGCGCGCTTGGAGGGAGAGCGGAAGGAGTATGACCAACCGGTCATGCAAACCGACGCGCTTGCCCTCGCGTAAGTTTGTCTTCTTTCTTTTCCGGTTTTGCTTATAAGCTTATATTTTCCGGTAGTCATGTCCTTATCCTTTTTTCTTTGTTTTGCAGGGCTTTTCCCGGACTCGCAGCTCTTCGCGCAGAAGAAGGTGATCGAGCGCCGGGTTCAGCAGGAGTACAAGAACCTGGAATCGCCGTGGGATCCTTATGACCACCTGGTCGCCCTCTCTGCGCGGGTCGCCCACATGCGCGCGGTGGACCGGAACCTTGCCGATCTGCCCGACGTGGCGATCCACCTCTTCAACGTGCTGTGGCCCGAGGAGGAGGTGCCGGCAAACTTAACGCTGACCTCTGAATGCCTGAAGGGTGCCAGCCGGCGAATCCGCGAATGGCAATGCTCAGCGGCTCGTGCCGGAGCGGATGCGGCACTACGCGTCGCCTGCTCCTGGTACGAGGACTTGGACCTGGACGCCCTCCTTGGCGTGCGTGAAAATGATCCTACTGACATGGATCCTGTTCTCACCGCGAAGCGGCAAGACCGAGCCTACCAGATCGCTGAGTACGCCCCGGTCCGCACCTTCGTCCCTCCTCCTCCTGACGTCAAGGACGACCTCAGCGACGACGAAGAAGGAGAAGACGAGGAAGACGAAGGTGCCGGAGCGGGAGCCGGTGATGCGCCTCCGGAAGCTCCAGAGGCTGGTGTTGGTCCTCCAGAAGCCCCTACTGCTTAAGTGCTTTCATCTCATCCTGGCTGTATCTGATGCTTAACAAAACAATGTTCGTTAAATTCTGCCCCGGTATGCCGGGGTCTTTGATGTAATATAAAACTTAGCCGTTCTTTTGGCTATGCCACAACAGGTTATGCCGGTATGCTATACCGGTAGCTTATTAAGTTGTGTTTGTCTATTAACTTAGCATTTTGCTTATCGTTCTGGTTTTATCTTGCACTGCAAAGATTCCGGAATTGTTTTCGCATCCAATTCGATGCACACTTGGTTCTTTCGCTTTGCCTCTGCCTACCTCTCTGGGTTTTTTGGCGTACGAGTTACAAAGTTGTTTCGCCAAGCAAGCACTTTCTTGAACTTAGAAATAATTCGAAATTTTGACAAAAAACCGGCATAGCCAGGGTTAGTTAAATTTTTCCG
>NC_061509.1:248114024-248140614 GCF_022539505.1 Lolium rigidum | reverse complement strand
GGGCCCTCGGGCCCCCACCTGGCTCGCCCTTCTGGCTCCGCCAATATTCTGGGAAAATAGGACCTTCCGCATAAATTCCGAGGATTTTCCTGAAAGTTGGATTTCTGCACAAAAACGAGACACCACAGCAGTTCTGCTGAAAACAACGTTAGTCTGTGTTAGTTGCATCCAAAATACACAAATTAGAGGCAAAACAATAGCAAAAGTCTTCGGGAAAGTAGATACATTTTGGACGTATCAACGTGCTTAATTCCTACCGGTTTATCTTGCTTGCCATGAAGCCGGGTTGCGGATAGCAGCAGAGTCGAAGACTCCGGTAGGTTTAGCACGTTACTAAACCGGAAAGAAAAAATGTTCAACAAGCAACCGGTGAACTGAAAAAATAGACATATTGCATGCAACTTTTAGTAGGGGTAGTCCCCGAGATTCATTCGAGGTTCCGACATATTTTATTCATAGCAAATAAGGTACAAAAAGGAACTTCTTACACCACACTTCATGAGTAGAAAGGACGCAACAAAGCTATGTTCCATGGACGCTTGGTCTCATCTCCGGATTTGTCCGCCTTTCCTTTCTTCCATTCCTGTGCATCAATTAAGTAGTAGGCATCATTGTGAAGAGCTTTGCTCACAATGAAAGGTCCCTCCCATGGGGGTGAAAGCTTATGCCGGCCTTCAGTGCGCTGCACTAGGCGTAACACCAGATCTCCTTCCCGGAACACCCTCGGGTTAACCTTCCGGCTATGATAGCGTCTGAGGTTTTGCTGGTAAATGACTGTTCTTGCCAACGCCTGCTCTCTTGCTTCTTCTAGCAAGTCCACATCGTTTTCTCGGGCCTCTTTTACCTCTTCTTCGGTATAGAGTTGCACCCTTGGTGAATCATGGAGAATGTCGGTTGGTATGACCGCTTCTGCTCCGTAAACCATAAAGAATGGAGTGTATCCGGTGGACCAGTTTGGAGTTGTTCTTATGCTCCATAGCACTGATGGTAGCTCATCGAGCCAACACCCCGGTGACTTTTCCACCGCATCGATGAGTCTTGGTTTGATACCGGAAAGTACCAAAGCATTTGTTCTTTCCACTTGACCATTGCCTTGTGGGTGTGCCACTAAGCACAAATCCAACCGGATGTTGTTATCCTCACAAAATCGTTTTAACTCACCTTGAGCAAAGGTTGAGCCATTGTCAGTTATGATACTGTGCGGGTATCCATACCGCAGGATGACATCCTTTAGGATCACAGCTGTATGCCCATCACACTTTGCGATAGGTTTCACCTCAAGCCACTTAGTGAATTTATCCACCATTACTAGAATGTGGGTCATGCTGCTTCTCGCAGTTTTGAATGGGCCAACCATGTCAAGGCACCAAACAGCAAACGGCCAAGTTAATGGTATAGTTTTCAAACCGGATGTTGGGGTATGATTTTGCTTGGCGTACCTCTGGCACCCGTTGCATTTTCTTACCAAATCCTCAGCATTTTCCAAAGCAGTGGGCCAATAGAACCCATGCCGAAACACTTTTGCCACCAGCGCCCTTGACGAAGCGTGGTGCCCACATTCCCCTTGGTGAATCTCCGCAAGCATTTCTTTTCCTTCTTCCGGTTCCACACACCTTTGAAGGACACCGGTAACATTTCTCTTGTACACCTCACCATTGATGATGGTGTATGCCTTGGCCCTTCTCTGGATCCTTCTGGATTCATTTTCGTCAACCGGCAAGGTGCCGTTGATCAGGAATTCCTTAATAGGTTTAACCCAGGATGGTGCCTCTCGAACCAGGAACACCGGTACGTCTATCTCCATGCTGTCCACTAGCATTGCTTCCTCCAGTACGGACACAGCGGTCCCCGAGCTTACCGGAACAGTCCCCGAGTTTGCCGGAACAATCCCCGGGCTTGCTTCATCGATGTCCATTGGTACAACATGTGATTCCGGTACGAAAATTGATTCCGACTCCGGACTCGGTTTGATCGATGGTACTCTTAAGTGTGCCAAGGCTATTCCGGGAGGAATTTCCTGCCTAGATGAGCCCAGCTTGGACAAAGCATCCGCGGCTTCATTTTCCGCACGCGGTACATGGTGGAACTCACATCCTTCGAAGAAGCCGGCAATCTTTTGCACGTGAAACCGGTACGAAGCCATGTTGACATCTTTTGCGTCCCAATATCCGGAACATTGTTGCACCACAAGATCTAAATCTTCGTAGCAAATGATCCGGTGTGCACCGATTTTTTTTGCGACCTTAAGCCCATGGATCAAAGCCTCGTATTCAGTGACATTGTTTGATGCCCTGAAATGCACTTGCAAAACATACCGGAGGTGATCTCCCTTAGGCGAGGTAAGTACCACACCGGCACCTAGACCCTCTTTGAGTTTGGATCCATCAAAGTGCATCTTCCAGTATTCTATCTTGTGTTACGGCGGCTTGTATTGCATCTCCGCCCAATCAACCAAGAAATCAGCTAAAGCTTGCGATTTTATGGCATCTCTTCTTTCATACACCGGTACGTATGGTGATATCTGGATTGCCCACTTTGCAATCCTACCGCTAGCATCTTTGTTGCACATGATATCGGAGATGGGTGCCTCACTCACCACCTTCATGGGGTGCTCCTCAAAGTAATGCTTAAGTTTTGTGGCGGCCATGAACACGCCATAGGTCATTTTCTGGAAGTGCGGGTAGTTTTGCTTTGAGAGGGAGAGCACCTCGCTCAGGTAGTATACCGGCCTCTGGACGGTTTTTCCTTCCTCTTCTCTTTCTACTACCACAACAACACTCACCACCCGGTTGGTTGCTGCTATGTACAACAACATGGGCTCTCTTTCCAAAGGCGAAGCCAGTATTGGTGCAGTAGCTAGCATTGTTTTTAGCTCTTTAAACGCCGCGTCTGCCTGAGGGGTCCAGACGAACGTATCGGAATTTTTCATGAGAGCATAGAGGGGCATAGCTTTTTCTCCCAACCTGCTTATGAACCGGCTCAGCGATGCCAAGCTTCCGGTAAACTTTTGCACGTCTTTGAGATCGTGCGGTATGGCCATTCTTTCTATTGCCCGGATCTTTACCGGATTCACGTCAATGCCCCGGCTTGACACAAGGAAACCAAGTAGCTTACCGGCAGGGACACCGAAAGTGCACTTTGCCGGATTGAGTTTCATCCGGAACCTTCGTAAGTTATCGAATGTTTGCCGGATATCGTCGATTAAGGTATCTTTCACCTTGGTTTTTATCACGACATCGTCCACATATACTTGCACATTTTTTCCAATTTGATCAAACAAGCATTTTTGCATACAGCGCTGGTACGTTGCACCAGCGTTGCGCAAACCAAAAGGCATAGTGACATAGCAATAAGCCCCGTGCGGGGTAATGAACGCAGTTTTTATTTGATCTTCCTTTTTCAGGGGGATTTGATGGAAACCGGAGTAAGCATCTAGGAAAGACAACAACTCACATCCAGCAGTGGAATCAATCACCTGATCGATCCGGGGTAAGGGGAAATGATCTTTTGGGCAAGCCTTGTTCAGGTTGGTGTAGTCGATGCACATGCGCCACACCTTTGGAACCTTTGCTTCGAGGTTCTCTTCTTTCTTCTTTTCGACCAACACCGGATTGGCTAGCCACTCAGTATGCAGCACTTCCACGATGAAACTGGCAACCAACAACTTTGTCACTTCTTCTCCAATGATTTTTCTCCTATCCTCAGCAAACCGGCGTAGAGGTTGTCGCACCGGCTTAGCATCTTTCCGGACGTTCAAAGAGTGCTCAGCCAGCTCCCTCGGAACACCTACCAAGTCATCAGTAGACCAGGCAAAGATATTCCGATTCTCACGGAGGAAGCTGACGAGCACGCTTTCCTATGGCTCACTGAGGCCGGCACCGATACGAATGGTGCGCTCAGGGTAAGCCGGATCCAGCACGATGTCCTTTGTTTCTTTCGTTGGCTTGAATGCCGGTGCGCTCAAGCTTGCACTCATTGCCGCTAAGCTCAACTGTGAGGACTGAGCCAGCGCAACTGCAGTTTGCATCCTCTTCTTTTCCTCTGCAATCACCAGCGACTCTGCCAGATTTGATCCGGCGGAAGCGGTTTCCAGCGAAATCTTGTAGTTTCCCACCACAGTTAAGGGTCCACGAGGTGCCGGCATCTTCATCTTGAGATAGGCCGTATGGGTTGAGGCCATGAAAGCTGCCAATGCCGGTCTCCCCAGCAATGCATGGTAAGGACTATCTAGGTCCACCACCTCGAACTCAATGTTTTCAACCCGGCAATTGTCACGTCCTCCAAACGACACATCCACCCGGACTTTTCCTACCGGTGCGCAGGACAAGCCCGGAACGATTCCGTGGAAAGTTGTACGCGTTGCTCGTAGCATGTTTTCTCGTTATGCCCAGCCGTGTGCATGGTGTGCCGGTACATGATGTTTATGTCTGCTCCCATTGTCTATCAGCACCTTGCTGAACTTGACTCGAGTAGTTGGCCCATGCATGATTGGGTCTACCACAAGAGCATAACCACCCGGATTAGGCATTATCTTAGGGTGATCCTTGAACGACCAGGAAATCTCTTGATCTGACCACAACATGTACTTTGGTACTGCCGGCATCACAGCGTTCACTTCCATGGAGCGGCGACGTAGGCTCTGCCTGTCGGTTGGCTTAGTGATGAACACAACACAGCACACATCCGGATCCTTGTAAATGTTCTGGCCCAAAGGTGCCGGTGGAGGTGGTTGGCCGTGGCCTTCTCCCACCTGATGAACCTGCTGATGTTGCTGCCGGTTTGGCTGAGGCTGCACCGGTAGAGCGTTTGCTCCGGTAAGCGGTGGTGGTGGTGGTAGTTGATGCTGATGCAGCATATCTTGTGATGGTGGTAACATCGTTGAGCACCCTTGTGCCTGCGCATCTTTTACTGCTCCCTTGAGCATCAAGTACTTGGTCCAAGAACAATCCTTTGTCAAATGATTTGACGGGTGAGCCGGATTCGGAGTGTGCCACCGGCAAGGTTGATCCATCGCGGCCTCCATGGTGTATTTCCCAGGTTCCTGCCAATTCTTTTTCTGGCCCCAGGGTTTCTTTTCAACCCATTGTTTCTTAGGACCTGCCCATGGCTGCGATCCGGTTTTCTGCCTCTGGCTACTACTGGCATCAGAGTTATCTTGTACCGCAGCAACTTGCTGCGGACCGTACCTTCGATCCGGGAACTCTTCCCTTCTTTTGTTGTTCCGGTTATCTCGGTATTGCTGCTGAGGCGGGTTTGATTGTTCCGGCTCAGCTTGTACCGCCGGTTGCAATGGGTCTCCCAATGCGTAGTTATCTGCCACACGTATCATCTCTGCCAGAGTTACCGGCATGTTCCGCTGCAGCTTTTGCCACAACGGCGAACCTCTGCGGCATCCATTGAAAAACCAAGCAATGGCTTGCGCCTCTATCACCCCTTCGCAGGAGTTTCTCGTGGAGTTCCACCGGGCCAGGTAATCCCGGTCTGTTTCTTGTGGGCGCTGCACGCACAAAGCGAGCTGCTGAGACCTGTTGGGCCTCCGGTATGTGCTGGTGAAATTACTCACAAAAGCTTCCTCAAAGTCCAACCAACCGTTTATGCTTCCTGCCGGCAAGTTGTTCAGCCAGATTTTTGCCGGTCCCACCAAGAATGATGGTACAATTCTCACGGCCCAACGCCGGTTTCCTCCGCCACCGGCGACGTATACCGCGGTCACGTAATCCGCGAGCCAGTCTTCCGGCTTAGTGGTGCAATCATATGTTTTCGTGTCACGGGGCAACTGGAAGTTGCGAACTGGTGGTTCCTCTTTCATGATCCTTGGACCAAAGCATTTTGGACCCGGAGGACCCTCTGCCTCGATTATTTCTGACAAATACACCTTGTCCAGACGGTGCCTCGCATCCCGTTCCGGCAGGTGCCTTTCTCCCAAGCGTTCTCCCAATGGGTTCCGGTGTGCTGTGAGTCTCGTCGAATCAGCTTCATCGTATCGTTCCGGTACCGTGGCCCTTGCCTGCCGGTACCTTGGGGGAAGTGTTTCCTCCTCCTCGTACGCTGCCCTTGCAGCTCGATAATTTTGTCCGGTTTCATGTCTACCGGCATGAATGTTTTCGGCATAGCCTCTCCTGGCGTAGCCTTGATTTTCCCCTTGGCTTTTTCTACCGGCATCATGTTGCCCGGCTTGTTGCTTTCCGGCAAGAACTGGATCGTACACAGTCATCTGCTGCGCATTCATTTCTTTTTCTCTTCTTCTGTCCGGATGGGGGGACGATGCCTGCCCATGGGACTTGCTTCCGGCATTCTTTGTTGAACGCGCGGATTTTGAAGCCACAGCTTTGTTCAACTTAGCAAGCTGCTCAGCATTCTGCTGCTCGATAGTTTCAAGCAAATCTCTAACACGCTCTTGCTGTTTTGCCAAAGCCTCTCCGGAAAGTGACTCGCACAGCTCTACTGCAGCCTTAGCAGCTTTTATGGTTTTATCCGGGCTACTGTACTTAGGTTTCTCTACGATGCTCACAGATGCAGAAGTACTTTTGCCGGCAAGAATTTCCTTACGCAAATCCTGATCTAGATTGCGAGCCTTAAGCCGGTTTTCCGACATCCTAGCAGCATGAGCGCTAACAGAAGCAAAGCCATGGGCAACGTTGTACTCACGTAGGGTTAGGTTCAGCTCGCGCTGTGCCCGGACGATGTCGGCGCCGTTCGCGAGCAGCTTCTGGCGTTGTGCCTCTAGCTCCGCCTGAGCCGTTGATGTCTACGGGTGCTTCTATTCTTGTAGACAGTGTTGGGCCTCCAAGAGCAGAGGTTTGTAGAACAGCAGCAAGTTTCCCTTAAGTGGATCACCCAAGGTTTATCGAACTCAGGGAGGAAGAGGTCAAAGATATCCCTCTCATGCAACCCCGCAACCACAAAGCAAGAAGTCTCTTGTGTCCCCAACACACCTAATAGGTGCACTAGTTCGGCGAAGAGATAGTGAAATACAGGTGGTATGAATAAATATAAGCAGTAGCAACGGCACCGTAAAAGTGCTTTGCCCAGGATCGGCGTGTGGTTGATGGTGGTAATATTGCGGACATTAGAGATGCGGTAAAACAAGAAACAAGCAGACGATAGCGATATTTAGGAACAAGGCCTAGGGATCATACTTTCACTAGTGGACACTCTCAACTTTGATCACATAACAGAATAAATAAATAGATGCTAGACTCTACACTCTCTTGTTGGATGATGAACACCACTAACCGTGTAGGATTACACGAACCCTCAATGCCGGAGTTAACAAGCTCCACAATATTCGATATTCATGTTTAAATAACCTTAGAGTGCATGACAGATCAACATAACCAAACCAAGTACTAACATAGCATGCACACTCGTCACCTTCACACTACGAAAGGAGGCATAGATCACATCAATACCATCATAGCAATAGTTAACTTCATAATCTACAAGAGATCACAATCATAGCCTACGCCAAGTACTACACGATGCACACACTGTCACCATTACACCGTGCAGGAGGAATAAACTACTTTAATAACATCACTAGAGTAGCACACAGTATAAATTGTGATACAAAACACATTGCAATCATAAAGGGATATAAATAAGCACTTCACTATGCCATTCATAACAGGTGAATAAGTATTCTGTGAAATATAGCCTAAGAGACCCACACGGTGCACACACTCGTCACCTTTACACACGTGGGACAAGGAGTCTCCCGGAGATCACATAAGTAAAACCCACTTGACTAGCATAATGACATCTAGATTACAAGCATCATCATATGAATCTCAATCATGTAAGGCAGCTCATGAGATTATTGTATTGAAGTACATAGGAGAGAGATGAACCACATAGCTACCGGTACAGCCCCGAGCCTCGATGGAGAACTACTCCCTCCTCATGGGAGACAAGCAGCGGTGATGAAGATGGCGGTGGTGTCGATGGAGGAGCCTTCCGGGGCACTTCCCCGTCCCGGCGGCGTGCCGGAACGGAGACTCCTATCCCCCGCATCTTGGCTTCGCGATGGCGGCGGCTCCGGAAGGTTTTCTCTGGTTTCGTCGAACGTGTCGTGGTTTTTAGGTCAGGGACCTTTATATAGGCGAAGAGGCGGAGTCGGAGGGTCGACGAGGCGACGACACACTAGGGGGCGCGCCCCCCCCTAGGGCCGCGCCGGCCTGTCATCTGGGGGCCCAGTGGCCCCCCTCTGGCCTCTCTCGGGTGTTCTGGAAGCTTCGTCCAAAAATAGGATGTTGGGCATTGATTTCGTCCAATTCCGAGAATATTTCCTTACTAGGATTTCTGGAACCAAAAACAGCAGAAAACAGCAACTGGCCCTTTGGCATCTCGTCAATAGGTTAGTGCCGGAAAATGCATAAATACGACATATAATGTGTATAAAACATGTAGATATCATCAATAATGTGGCATGGAACATAAGAAATTATCGATACGTCGGAGACGTATCAGCATCCCCAAGCTTAGTTCCTGCTCGTCCCGAGCAGGTAAACGATAACAAAGATAATTTCCGGAGTGACATGCCATCATAACCTTGATCATACTATTGTAAGCATATGTAATGAATGCATCGATCAAAACAATGGTAATGACATGAGTAAACAAATGAATCATATAGCAAAGACTTTTCATGAATAGTACTTCAAGACAAGCATCAATAAGTCCTGCATAAGAGTTAACTCATAAAGCAATAAATCAAAGTAAAGGTATTGAAGCAACACAAAGGAAGATTAAGTTTCAGCGGTTGCTTTCAACTTGTAACATGTATATCTGTTATCACCAGAATTTGACCGGATCAGAGGTGGGCCGCGATTGGAGATGGGCTTGAAGAATATGCATAGATGGAATACATGAATCGGCCTTGTATACAAAGTTTGGGCTAGTTTGCCCGTGTATCTGTACCATAGTAGGATACGTGTCGGTTAGATAGAGTTTGGGCTCGTGCCCGGTTGGGATTATTCCCACATTAGAAAGTCTACGGACTATAAATATGTATCTAGGGTTTATGAAATAAACAACAATCACGTTCACCACAAACCAATCTAGGCGCATCGCCAACTCCCTTGTCTCGAGGGTTTCTTCCGGTAAGCATCATGCTGCCTAGATCGCATCTTGCGATCTAGGCAGTACACGTTTATTCGTTGTTCATGCGTTGCTCGTACTGAAGCCTTTTTGATGGCGAGCAACGTAGTTATCATAGATGTTTTAGGGTTAGCATTGTTCATCGTATCACATGCTATCGTCGTGCGACCCTTAGGCATCTAGCCGCCCTTACACCTATCTTGGGTGTAAGGGCGGCACCCCGCTTGATCATTATTTAGTAGATCTGATCCGTTATGATTGCTCCTTGTTCTTCAAGGATTAGTTTAATATCTGCATAGTTAGGCCTTACAAACGGGTTGAAGGATCCAAGTGGCGCGTAGGGTGTAGTTTGCTAGCCCTAGACAGGATGTTCCGAGGATCAACTTCGTGTTGGTTTTTAGGCCTTGTCTAGGGTCGGTTTACGATCACCGTGCGTGGCCGCCAGGCTCAATCACGAGTAGGAAGTTCCGATTATGCGGTGAACACCCTAAATCGTAGTAGGTCGTTTTAGCTTTATTTTGATCAAGCAGGACCACCATCTGATCGTACACCTCGTACGCATCATGGGTGGATCGGCTCCTTGAGCCGATTCACAGACAACCCGAGAGCCGATCGAGGCTCGTATTTAATGTTTACGTGTATGCCATGCAGGAAACTAAGCGAGGCACATCCAACACCTTCCTGACCGGGTATAGGTCAGGTGGCACGCCCTTGCATCAGCATCGGACGTGCGTGCCGAGTCTTTGCGGGCCGTCGCTCGGAGGGACCAGGGCCAGCCCGCAGTCCCGGGGGCCTCCCGGCTCTACGGTGTTGCCCGTCGCTGCTCGCCGGTGGGTTTCGACCGCAACACATTCTCGGCACGCCCGGTGGGACCATCTTCGACATCAACCACAGCCGCCATCTACATCCGAGATGGCGGAAGGCACTCCGACCAAGTACGAGGATCCGACCGACGAGCTCAAGAAGAAGCATGACGAGATCAAAGCAGGTCCTCGAAGCCGACCTCATCGGCTCTTTTCACGTAACCCGCTCACATGGCATCGGTGGAAAGGGTTCTCACCTGAAGGCGCGCTCGATGGAGTGGACCTGTCCACCCCGTCGAAGAACGCACCAGTGTCGCTGCGTCGGAGATTAACTTCATGGTGGCTCATTCGCTGCACCGCCATTCCGAGGGCCTGGTGAACACTTTGGAGCGTGTCGCTCTTCGGGTGATCCAGGAAATCATGAGCCATCAGTATTCTCCGTCAGGACCAGCTCTGGGGACTCACCAAGGAGAGAGGCCACTCCAGTCCCGTCCACCGCTGCCGTTCGCATTGGCAGCACCAGAAGTGCCGAGTTCATCGGCATACGTCGTCTACAAGATCGGTGGTGACCCTAGTGACTACCAATTCTTGCATGAGGCGCCTAAGGAGATCCCTCACGGATACACGTGCACATACGTGCCAGATCGCGCAGTAACTGGGCACTCTCGAACCAGGCTGCAACAGCAGGGACTTCTGGAACAACAGGAGGAACTTCGGGAACAGATCTTGAGAAGAACACGTGGCTGGCTAAGTATGCCACTCCGACAAACCTCCAGAGCTCAGCTCCTGCAGTTGGCTCAGAGCTGGAAAAGCAAGCATGGCTGGCTAAGTATGCCACCCCGGCGAATCTTCAGAGTTCGACGCCTGCAGCCATCACCGCGGATCAGATCCGTACAATCTCGAAAGACCAGTTCGGCATGATGCCGAAAAGGAGGACAATCGGCTATTCCAAGCCGTACCCCAACGAGTACGAGTTGATCCCGCTACCACCCAAATATCGGCTCCCCGATTTCACCAAGTTTAATGGATCGGATGGTTCCAGCTCCATCGAGCATGTGAGCCGATATTTGGCACAGCTGGGCACGATCTCAGCATCAGACGAGCTGCGCGTGAGGTTCTTCGCACAGTCCCTCACAGGATCGGCTTTCGGGTGGTACACATCGCTGCCACCAGACTCAATCCGGACTTGGAAGCAGTTGGAAGAGTAGTTCCACTTGCAGTATCACTCAGAGGCTTCCGAGGCTGGCATTGCCGATCTAGCACAAGTACGACAGAAGCGCGGGGAAACAGTGTCAGAATACGTCCAGCGCTTCAGGACCGTTAGGAACCGATGCTATTCGGTTCATGTGACTGAAAAGGAAGCAGTCGAGTTGGCGGTGGTGGGTCTCTCATCATCGATCAAGGACGTGGCCTCCCAAGCAGACTACCCTTCACTGGCGCACATGGTGCAGAAGCTGTCAGCATATGAACAGCGCCACCCAGACATTTACCAGGACAAATTCAAGCGTGCGGTGGTCCTGGTTGAGGCAGATGAAGATGAAGGTGCCGCGGGAGATCAAGAGGTAGCAGTGGCTGAATGGACTCAGGGGGCAAGCCCCGTGTCCTGTAAATGGGTTAAGCCACAAGGTCCGCCAAAAGGGTTTGACTTCGACGTGACCAAAGCTGAGCAAATTTTCGACCTCTTACTCAAGAAGAAGCAGCTAAAGTTACCCGAAGGTCACAAGATCCCCACGGTGCAGGAGCTGAACGGAAAGCCATACTGCAAGTGGCATAACACGTTCACCCACGCCACCAACGACTGCAGGGTGTGGCGTCAGCAGGTCCAAATGGCGATAGAACAAGGGCGTCTAATTTTCAGCCAGTACGCCATGAAGGTCGACACACACCCCTTCCCCGCCGTTAACATGGTGGAGTACATTTACCATGGAGGGTGCCAACCAGGATTCTCGTGCAATATCAACATGGTAGGACCTGGGCACCACTCTGGTAAGGACGGAGATGAGGGCAGCTGCTCTCATAGCAAGGATACAGAGGAAGCCGCTCCACGCGATCGGCTCCGTCACGATGGCAAGCGCTACATCACGGAGGGAGAAGTGAGGAACGTAAGATATCAGCGACCTCTCTCTGATCACCTCCTCAACAAGTATGTGGGTCAATACGACCAACGCCGGCGATACAACGACGATGATGAAAGAGATCGTCTGGCTAGGGACGCCAGGAGACACCGTCGGCATGATCGCGCCGAGGAGAGATATGAGCGCCACGCCAAGGAAAAGTCGAGAGAGCAAGACGACGTGGATAGGCACTGGGACTGCCCCTTTTTCGTACACTCGCTGGGATTCAGGAATGAGCCGATTGCCTACAATCGGCAACTCGTCCGAATGTAGACAAAAGAAGAAGGATGCAGCTAACGTGTCCGTGTTCAAACGTCTAGGGCCTCTCCCGCCTCGAACAAGCACGCCGAGTCCGCTCGGGTAGAAGATCTCGAGGAACTAGAGGACGATGATGAAGAAGAAGACAAGTATCATCGGCCAAGGTGGTGCCCTGATGGGCTCAGCCGTTCCCAAAAGCGTAGGGTTCAGCGACTACGTGGTTTGGAGGAAGCCGAAAGGTTATACCTGCACACGTTGAGGAAGGCACGGCCTGATCTGTCCGCTAAAATTCAGCGAACCCTGGACGAAGAAGGTCGGCCACAAAGGAAAGCCGATGATGAGACATCGGCTGGCACAAACATGGTGTTCATCCTGCCGACGGAGTTTAGTGCTCCAGGATTAGACGAAGCACCTGTGGCACAACTTGACTGCGGCCCACGGCCGGTTATCTTTGAGAAGCCACGAGAAAGAAGCTACGGGCATCCGAAGGCCCCGTACTTGCGAGGCTACATCAATGGGCAGCCTCGTCAACAAGATGCTCGGTGGACACCGGAGCGGCAATCAACATTATGCCATACTCCATGCTACGTCGGTTGGGACGCTCTAGCTCGGATCCGATCAAGACCAATGTGACACCGAGCGATTTCAACGGCCAAGCATCCGACGCACAAGGTGTTCCGAACGTGGATCCGACCGTAGGAAGGAAAACCGTCCCTACGACGTTCTTTATTGTCGACAGCAAGAGCACCTATGCTGTCCTACTAGGGAGAGATTGGATCCACGCCAACTGTTGCATTCCATCCACAATGCACCAATGCCTAATACAGTGGTATGGAGATGAAGTAGAAGTCGTCCACGCAGATGATTCAACAGAGATTTGAACGGCTGGCATGAACGTTTGGGAGACATCAGGCCAAGAGCCACTCTCAGGCATCAATTTGGACGACTGCGAGCGCATCGACGTGACAAAGGACGGGGTTAGGCTGGTTTTATCCACCAGCCTGACCGTGTAACAAGAGCAACATCTATGGACAAACGTGGCGATGCCGATCCATGTGATCGGCCCCAAGGATCTATGAAGGAACATTGCAAAACCTTCATTGAGCAATTCAATCAACATGGAGGCCGATTCCAGCAATCGGCCAAAATTATCTTCGCCATGCATTCTGCCTAGGTTCAACGTCGATCTAATGGGCAATGGGTTTACGTCGGCTGGTGAGTTGGAAGAAGTCGACACTGGTCTCAACCGAGCCGACGTTCACATATAGTGCCTTGGCTAACCACAGAGCCGATATCAGCAGATACCTGGCAGAATCGGCTCGGGGGGCACCTAATCAGATGAACATGTGCGATACATGTGCAGTGAAATATTGGGGGCCGATAGAAAAATCGGCCCGTAAAAATAAAAAAAAATTCTCATGATATACAGCCGATGCACAGACATCGACTTTAGAACTAAGAAACAAAGTCGATGCACAGCCATCGACTCTAGCACAAATTTCATAGGATCTACCAGTTGCGTGTTCAAGACACAAGGACCTCCAACCCTGTGTCAGAGGAGTTTGGTTTCAAAGGTGATCGGCTCTGGCTGGCTCTGCGTGGTAGCTTTCTCAGGTGTGATCGAGCTCAGGTCCATTTGTCTGAATTACGTGCCCTCATCGCTGTTTTCGCCTTGACTGAGGCTCGGGGGGCAGCTGACCTGGTAGATGCTCTGTTTTTAGAAGCCGATTGGAGTGTCATCGGCCGGTCCTGCGTCGCAATCTTCTTCAAAGATAGTGAGTTCTTGCAAAAGAGGGATCTGTCATCACCGATAGGGAGTTGGCTCTGGGCTATCTGGTTGCTGCAAAGGAACAGAGCAGGGTGATGAAGTATCACTGAGGAGATTTCAGCAGGTTATATCTGTTCTGCAGAAATATCGGCTTCAGCGTCAAGTCGTTTCAGCAGCGGTTCTAGGGTTCTCTTGAAGGCATTGGTCTTCCGCATTGTCCACCAGAGCTCAAAGTCATTGGTCGAAAAGATGAAGGATAGATCGTGAGGGATTGATGCGTTGACATCGGCTTATTGGGCATTGACCAAGTTTACGATCACCCCGTAGTCGAAGAGATGAAGGGCGGATTATGAGGGACCGATGCGTTGCCATCGGTTCATTAAGCATTGGCTAAGTGGACAATCGGCAAAGTCAGTATGAGGGGAGATCGGCTAAATTGGCATAAGGGAAATCGGCAAAATCAAATTGGGGAAATTCTTCATTGATAAACGAGATTTCTTACATAAAGAGCTGATTGCTCTCAAAAGGAAGTGCTAAGGGGATACATTGCCCCATCTACTACTACTGATCCTATGCTAAGGGTCCTATCTACGGGCCGTCGTTGCCTTCGTCGTCGCCGTCGTCGCTGCTGTCGGCGCTACTCCCGGCGGGCTTGTCGTCGCTGCTGTAGCGACCGCCGGCAGGACCCTCGTTGTCCTCGTCTTCCTCGTCAGCGTCGTCGTCGTCGCTGTCGAAGTCGCTGAGGTTCCCCGGCCAGGGGCAGAAGCGCTTGGCCGGCGGTTCGTCGGAGGAGGTGTCGTCCTGCTCCTCCTCCTCCTCCACAGAGGAGGTGAAGTCGTCCCAGGAGAAGCGATCGTCATCGCTCTCCTCTTCCGTTTCCCCGTCGGCGAGGAAGCGGAGGTCACTTTCCCCGTCGGTCGAGGACTTGTCGTCCTCAGACCAGACGGAGAAGTCGTGACTGGACTCCTCCCCGGCTGCGATGGCGCGGCGGATGTTGGCCGCGTGGACCTCCTCCGGGCCCCACTCCGGCGTCGGCTCGCGGGAGGAGGAGGATTCGATGGAAAGACCCGATGAGGCCGAGGAGGAAGAAGACATGGTGGCGCAGGAGGGCTTTTGGAGTGCTAATGCGAAGGGGATGAAGAAGCGAACTGTTTGGAACGGTTAAATAAAAGGGGATATAGTGGAGATTCAATGCCACAGCAGTTTCCGAGGAAGTGGTGACCAACAGAAAAAAAAAAAATTTGCCAGGTCACGCGGAGAAGTGGAGGAGGCAAGGCATCATGATGAAGGATACTGCGACGGTTCTGCTTTGCCACGACATGACCCGACGAAGAAAAAAACAGAGTGATTTTGGAATTGTCATTTCCAAAACCAGGGGGGCATGTGTTATCACCAGAATTTGACCGGATCAGAGGTGGGCCGCGATTGGAGATGGGCTTGAAGAATATGCATAGAAGGAATACATGAATCGGCCTTGTATACAAAGTTTGGGCTAGTTTGCCCGTGTATCTGTACCATAGTAGGATACGTGTCGGTTAGATAGAGTTTGGGCTCGTGCCCGGTTGGGATTATTCCCACATTAGAAAGTCTACGGACTATAAATATGTATCTAGGGTTTATGAAATAAACAACAATCACGTTCACCACAAACCAATCTAGGCGCATCGCCAACTCCCTTGTCTCGAGGGTTTCTTCCGGGTAAGCATCATGCTGCCTAGATCGCATCTTGCGATCTAGGCGAGTACACGTTTATTCGTTGTTCATGCGTTGCTCGTATCGAAGCCTTTTTGATGGCGAGCAACGTAGTTATCATAGATGTTTTAGGGTTAGCATTGTTCATCGTATCACATGCTATCGTCGTGCGACCCTTAGGCATCTAGCCGCCCTTACACCTATCTTGGGTGTAAGGGCGGCACCCCGCTTGATCATTATTTAGTAGATCCGATCCGTTATGATTGCTCCTTGTTCTTCAAGGATTAGTTTAATATCTGCATAGTTAGGCCTTACAAACGGGTTGAAGGATCCAGTGGCGCGTAGGGTGTAGTTTGCTAGCCCTAGACAGGATGTTCCGAGGATCAACTTCGTGTTGGTTTTTAGGCCTTGTCTAGGGTCGGTTTACGATCACCATGCGTGGCCGCCAGGCTCAATCACGAGTAGGAAGTTCCGATTATGCGGTGAAAACCCTAAATCGTAGTAGGTCGTTTTAGCTTTATTTTGATCAAGCAGGACCACCATCTGATCGTACACCTCGTACGCATCATGGGTGGATCGGCTCCTTGAGCCGATTCACAAGACAACCTGAGAGCCGATCGAGGCTCGTATTTAATGTTTACGTGTATGCCATGCAGGAAACTAAGCGAGGCACATCCAACACCTTCCTGACCAGGTATAGGTCAGGTGGCATGCCCTTACATCAGCATCGGACGTGCGTGCTGAGTCTTTGCGGGCCGTCGCTCGGAGGGACCAGGGCCAGCCGCAGTCTTGGGGGCCTCCCGGCTCTACAGTGTTGCCCGTCGCTGCTCGCCGGTGGGTTTCTGTGGTGACCCGGCATACCACTGCATGGTGTAGTATGCAAGTCTGATATAACACCAATGAAACACCGTTTCACTCGTATTATATCGCTCAGAGTGGTACAACAGAAACATATGCGGGTCCAAGGCATGTCTATAGAATTACAACACGTACTCTTTACAAAAGATCCACACAGCCTCCTACTTTACAATGAGGTAAAACTGCAAATAAACTCCAGAAGAACGACTCGTGATCTAATCCTATCACAAACTCTATTTGTAGAGTATTTAACTAGCTATAGAGGCTATGAATAGATTCTAGCTAAATAGGAGCTAGGTTTAGGAAGCTAGTTCCCTTCTATGGATAATCTAGGTTTTATCCTTGTCGAATGTGATATCTGACTCCTCTGACAGGTCCTGTCTCTTGAAGTAGTTGATGACTCCTCGATCTTCGAGTTGCACTGTAGATCCTCCTTCGATGCCTCCATATCTAAGCGGGGATTTAAGAGTGGGATGAGTACGAGCGTACTCAACAAGTTCATTATAGGAAAGAGGTGTTTAATGCACTAGCTACAGCATTAGACCAGAAAGTCTAATACCAATGCAGGTTTTGATAAACATTTCTTCAAGAGATTGCTTTTATTTCAAAGAGCTATGTCCGTCAGCCTTCACCGGTTTACTAGAACTTCATGGAGCTCCTTTCCGGCCACGTTCGCAGTTCCATATCCCGGAACAGGGAGTGACAGGTCACGGTTCATTACACTCTGCAGAGGTGTGTTGCTTTACCCATAAGAGATCTTAACCTTGGTGCCAACCAGGTGTACATTCATGTCCACACTTCCTTTGGTGTGAGGCCCGGTATAAGGTCTAGCCAATCATGTTCCTCCGCTACCTCGAACACCCACCCTTTGTTGCATACCCCGACCCTGGGTCCTCGCCGGTCCCATTATTCCCACTCACGGGTGGACCCCGACCACGACAACAGTTTGGGACTTGTTAACCAAACTCCTTCGCCGGTAGCTGCAACCCATCATAGACCACATTACCGTGGGGAATTAGAAGGGGATCCCCACCCTCAAGTTGTTCCGCAAGCAAGAACCGCTACGGTAAGCAACAGCTATACCGTGGGGAATTAGAAGGGGCTCCCCACCCTCAAGTTGCTCCGCAAGACACAACTCGCTACGGTAAGCGCATCCGTTGATGAACGAGAGGTGGAAACACTTTTGACTACTCCGTCCCACTCCGGATCTTATGGTTAACACGGGTATTACGGCACAAGAATCACTGGCGACATTTGTTGTTTAATCCTAGATGGATATTAACCCTTGCAATGGAACCTCCACCATATCAACACAATCCATGGTTCCATTGCCCACCACATAGTCATATTCATAGTTATGAAAGTAGTGGTTTTGGTTTTTATGCAATCGTGATAACCATAGTACTTTGCAAGTAATTTGATAAAAGTACTCAAATGACATGAGCAAGTGATGAACTTGCCTTTCTTGACTGCAAGATTATGCAGACAAGGTCTTCGATACGCAATAACTCCAAATTCTGAAATAGCATCATCGTCCGGTAAGGACGATGTTTAAAAGATTGGCAAGGATGCAGTAATGCATAAGTATGAGATGCAATCGTTCTAAGCGTGATCTAACCCCGATGATTTAGGATTAGTGAGTGGTAATGATTAGTTCAGTGTGTGTTGCACTTTTAGAGTGATTCTCAAACAAGGTTCTTATTCAGGTTTGTGTTGTTTTAGAATCATAAGCAAGTGGTAAAATGTATAGCAACAATCATACACACCAAGGGATAGTAGTTGTATAATAAGCAAAGAGCACTTGTCCATTTTAAGTCCTATAGTGCATGGTTTATGATTACTTATTATATAATTCAAAAGAATAACTTTGGAAGAACATGTTCTTTAATGAAGAACAAGTATGATAATTATGGTTGTGGAGTTCTATGGTTTACTATGGGTTCCAATTAGGTTCCAGAGTAAGTATTAGATGGATCCCAACAGGGTTGGATTCATAAGCAACTAGGGTTTGTATGGTTTTACTTGAGCATAAGAATAACTTTTGAAGAACATACTTCTTAAGTAATAAGAAGTATATCAATTAGGGTTGAGGTTGTCTAGGTTTTATTATTGGATTCACTAAGTTAGGAATAGTTGGTTCCTAAACAAGATGGTTCATAATCATCTAGTAGTTGCATGGTTTAGTTAAATAGGACCATATAGAGTGAATTAATACATAAGGTTGCTACTTTAGTTGATTAAAGTGGTGTGCTATTAATCAATGATGATTAATGGTGATGGCATGAAAATAACAAGTTTGGGTTCCCTTTTCATTAATACTACATGGTTGATGTTAGAGTTTTAATCAAATTGGTATACAAAGCATAACAATATATGAGCATACAATTAATAATAGTTGACACCACCTTAGCATGTGAAGAATAATTGTTAGCTTTAGGTACATGTGTTAAATTTGGGACTTAATAGATTATCTACCATAATAAAATAAGTAACTCATAAATTCTAGCTATGACCTTCCACATAACATCCAATCAGACATGTTTTATAGGCAAATATCAGATCATGATCCTGTAAAGTTAAATCAAACAATCCCAAGAGATGTGTAAGTGTATGACTTAAAGTGTGGTTGGATTTTATATCTTTAGGTTTAATGGTAACTCATAATATTGTTTTAGAAAATAGAAGGGATAGCAACTTATAGTATATTTTGGTTCAAGTAATATATTTTTAGGGTTGAACAATTTTCTACAAAGTATTAAATTGTTTTGAATTTAATTTACTATTTTAAGTTAAAGAAGATATTCATCAAAAATATATGCAAATATTAGAATATAGTTTCACATTGGCCAATATTTGTTTTATATGTTTTATGCAAATGTTAAATGACATTTATTAATTCAAAAATAAAAACCTATGTTTTGTTTATTAAATTATGTCAAGATTATAATAAGAAAATTATTACATGATTAAGGTTGACATACAATTTTAACATTTTTTTTAAATCAATTAGTATTAATATGAATAATATTCCTATTTTTCTTTAGAAATTATGACACAACTTCTATTTATTTAAACTATTTGTTTGGCATTTGTGTTAAGAAAATTTGTACTTTTAAATTGTAATCTATTAATGATACTAGCATACACTAGTAGTATATGTACGCTGCATCTTCCAATTTGATTGCCAGGGATATCCATACATACGAGTGGATTAGTTATTATGATTAGAGTTAATTGGGCTAATAGCATACACGTATCAATTAATCTAGATGGATTGGACCCAGCCCAAGTGCTCGCACGCACACGAACCTCACGCGCACTCTCCCTATCGCTTTCCTCGCCTCTTCGCACGCACGCGAACAGCACGCCTCCGCGATGCGGCCGCCGCCTGTCGTCACTCCGGTCATCGCCGGCCGTCTCCGGCGCCGCCGTCCGTCGGCGAAGCTCCACCATCCTCTCCTCCCCTGGTTTCCCTTCACCACGACGCCCGGTCGCCAACACGCGCGCGCCCGCGAGGATCCCAGCCCCGCCGTGCCGCCACTTTCTTCTGGCCGGTTCCGGCCACCTCTTGCGCCGGCTTGGTATGGATTTGTTCCGCCTCACCTCTCTCTACCCCTCACCCTGGTCGATTTGATTCTCGTGGCCTCTCCCGTTTGCCCCCAACTTGAAAACCCTAGCTACTGCCGGCCGATTTAGCCATCGCCGGCCTCCTCCTCCGACGATGTTCCCCGGTGTGGCCTCACCACAGACCTCCCTGCCATCTACCACTGCCTCAGCGCCACCCCTTTCCCGTACGCGTGCCTCACGACAACCCTAGCCCACGGGTGGCTCGGTCGCCGGCGTGTTTCCGTCGCCGCCGCGGGCAGACTGCTGCGATGACGGTGAATTGGCGGTGTGGTGATGCGGTGTTGTTGTACTGGTGGAGAGGTGTGGTGTTGGTGGTGACTACTGCATCCACGACGCCGGTTGGACGGTGTCACCGACGCAACCCCGGCATCGCCTACTGCATCAACTCTCTACTCCACTCACTGTGAGCTACTCTCTTTCCCTTTTCTTCCTATGGTCATGTATTGGTGGTCTATTCATGTGTGTGCTTATGACCTAGTTACTGCCTTGTCTTTGGAATGTATATATGTGCTGGAGATGCTTCCATCGGAATGAAAGTGTCCTCCTAAAATTCTGCAAGGTGTTGTTGGACTGCTGCTATCTATGATGCCTCAATTTGGATAATTTTATCATCCATAGCGTATGTGATTTGTAGTGATGCTATTACTTGTCGGGACCACAGTTGACTTCAATTAAGTTTAATTGAGTCAAGTACTGAATTTGGAATAGCTTTGGTAGGAACTAAAATTGATGGACTTAAAATTTGGTGACTAATATGTTGGTTGCATGCTCTAGCTTGACATCAAACCACTTGTGGTTTGCATGAGAGGTTGATGTACTTATAAATTGAATCACTACTATGCCCTTATTCGGATGATGTAATCTTCCGGACATATTTGGTATATACAAGAGATAAGTATGGTTGCTTGCAAATGCTTGTAACTTAATGGTGAGCTTATATGCATGCCTAATGTGCTTTGATACTGTTGGGTGGCCTGTGCTTCAGTTCCAAGCTGCTGTTATAACACCTAGATCATGTGCATATATGATCTGATCATGTTCTTGAGTTTATGTGGTGCCAGGTGATGGTCTTGAGCTTATGGTGTGCTTATTCTTCTCCGATTGATGGGAATACTTACTAGATCATGTGCATATATGATCAGACCTTGTGGTTATGTGGATGGCTTGCTTATACTTAAGCTGATGATTTTGTAGCTTTGATTTACTGTCTTTTCTTCTTCTGCATAAGTGCCCATGTGCTTCTTACCAACATATCTACCCTGTGGCGCCTCAATGAGTGTGCACAGGGTATGAATCTGTTAGAGTGAGACCTGGTGCTGTTGTGCTTGTGTAAAATAGGAAATAGACATTGATCATAGTTGTATGATTAGATGATGCCAAATGTCCATCCCAAGCCCTTAATGATGCTTGAGTTAATTTGAATGGACAGATCGGTGCTTGCTTTAGCCGATGATGCAAAGGCTGAGGCAAAAACTTGGATAAGAACAAATACTACAGGTGCATCTTTTATTCTCTATGATGATTTTGCATAGCACCTCTATGCAAGGCTGAGAGAAAAATACATCTCTCCATCCTCCTAGATGAAAATCTAGTTGAAGGTGGTTTGGTGGAGTGTTGTATATTCTTCTCTTTATTTCTCCTGTTCCTAGTTGTGCAAGCTAGTATGCTGATATGCTTATATTAAATCATTGGATCAACCTGTTGTAGCCGAGTGGAATAGCTGGTGATGATGTCCTTGATCTACTGCTTGTTGTACTGAACCTTCTCCTAGCTCCTGCTTGATCTTGTTCTAGGATACCACCATGTTGTTTCTTGGTTTTCTGGTGATTCTGGCTGTGCATATGGTTTCTAGATGAACTGCTGATGTGTGTGAGCTCAGAGAGCTGTTGGTACTACTTTGATTGATGCAAGAAAACATCTGCCGGCTGATGTTGTGGTGCTTTTTATACCACTGGTCCATTGCTGAGATGGTGACAGCACACACATAGCATGTGGTGATAGTGCTGCTTGGGAAACTGCTATAACTGGACAAGTCCCTATGCTACTGGATACATCCCCCTTGTGCAAACTTTACCTCTAGTGCTCTACGGTTGAGCTAATGTTTATCCACTATTTGGATATTTCTGTTCGTTTGACTTTGTTGTACAGGTTTCCAATTTGAGAAGAAGAAGATGATCAAGACTTGATTTAGACTTTTACTTTTCTTTTTCAAAACTTGTATTTATATTTGTAATATTCTTTTATTCATTTGTAAAGACATTGTATTATTGTGTGAATATTAATAAAGAAATATTTTCCTTGTTGTAGATTACCCTTAATCATGAATTACTTGTCTTTATGAACCTTGTAATATTGGATGATGTAATTAAATGTTAAATACTTTATTTATTTTTAGTTTTATATTTTGTTTGATTGAACATGTTGTATGTTATATAATGGTCTAGAATTCAAATTCAAATTCAAATTTCAATTGGAATTCTTATCACTCATATTTGAATTGAATTCAAATTGTGTTCCGCAAAATCAAATAGTTCAACAAAGGTCATGTCGAAGTTTATTGCACTCACGTCGAGTACTAACTCAATTCCACCGACGTAAGAGAAACCTCGATCACCTTGATGGGTTTAAGCAAAAATCACAGTGAAGTTTATAACGCTTAACCTTGATAATCTACTTCAATTCCAGCAAGGTCAAGTGAAACTTCAGTTACTGTGACTGTTTTACTTTAAAGCGCGAAAATTCCCCGGATTTTCTATGCATGAATGCAATGCACACATCTGTTTCCTCTATTTTTGTAACCCCAAATCCTGGGATATTACAGTCTCTACCCCTTAAACTAAACTTCGTCCTCGAAGTTTGAACTCTCTCACGTTTCCGGAGTGTGGATCTGACTTGTGCAGATTACGACTTTTCTCGAACTCCGTATTGATCTTACTGGATATCATTGAATATATCTCTTGTCCAGATTCTTCCTGGAATCCATTAGGGTTTGTCTCTGAACCATGGTTCTTACTTTGATTCTTCGATTTTTTTTCCAGTTCTATAAGCTTGTTTCCTTTCTCATTGAAGATTCAATGATTGAGACTTCTTCTGTTGTTGCTAGTCTTAACTGAAGACTAATTTGATAACCTACTCCTAATTGGTAAATAGGTCTTTGTTTTCCCTTACTACCAAACTGCAATAATGGTACTTGTAAGGTACTTACCATGGAAATGGTCGTGATGGTTTATTCCTCTAAGAATGGATTAGACTAATTTAGTCCATCCAATCATGGTTTATAATTGATACCTATAACTCTTTAGATTCACTTAGGTTCCATGAAAGGAATCTTTCATGTTGTCTCTGGTTCTGGTATGGTCAAATCCCTTCAGTCTTTGACCTCCTTGAGCTATATTTGGTCTCTGATATTTTCTTCGTCCAACTTCTTTATGCTTAACTTACTTGATCTTTCGTACTTCTGAGTAAATACTACTCACTTTCTCAAGTGATAGTCCACTTCTTACTTCCTCGAGGTATAAACCTCGGCTTCTGGTCTGACTTCCTTCAGAAAGTATTCTTCATCAATCTTATAAAAATAAGATTGAACTTCCTCTCAGTTCAGACCTTTCTTTTCTATTATGCTCAAAGTATTGAGTTATTGTACATCCAACTCAATCTTTACTCTACCCCTTAGAGTTTTCTTATGATCTTCAACTCCTTTTCTTCCAACAATTGGACTTATGATTAGAATATTGGTATAGGTCTTGTTTATGATTTTTATTCCTCTAAGGTTTTGCGAAGAAACTTTGTGGTGTATCCACTCAATTGTGGACATCCAATGTGAATCCTTTGACTAAATGTTTATAGATCTAGCTATTTGGCTGGCAAGATTTTTATTTGTTCACAAACTTTTGTTACAACTAATTAAATCGTGGACTATTTGTAATACCAACTGATACCAGCTGTGGTTATTATACCAACTGTGGCTATTAGATATCTAAAAAATTGGATTCTATTATAAGTTCTGATCAACTAGACGAGACATCTTCTACTTTATCTCGTAGTATTGATATTATATCAATTGTGGTCTTCTGATATCGACTATGGTCTTCTTATATCTGCTATGGTTTCATATATCATCTTCCTTCATTCAGGGTTTATTTTGCAAGAAAACCACTAGCTGACACTATGAATATAGTATCCTAAGTGATTTCCCATGCATTCCCTCTTCTATATTAATTATGGATCTGCTTCAGCTTCACCATAATCATTATATTTCTCACCTTCATGCTTCTTCCGTACTAAAGTACTACTTTGTTGAGGTAAGCATGAGTTTCGGATTGTACTTCCTTCTGAGTATTGTGGTTACTTCCCACAACTTTACTTCTTTTTTCTGATGAACCTTCATCTTGTCTTTAAGATCTTCAGAGTTCGTCACTTCCTCACACGTTTACCATCACCCTCTAGATCTATAGCATCAAGTAAGAACTTGATATTGCAACATGCATTTGCATATCAAAGTCAAACTTCATGTATGGATCTAGTCAAACAATAAAAATCCAATAAAATCCAAGAAGATTCAGCTTTGTGTTTATAGTACACACCATCATAAGCCTGAATAAGATAGTTGAGTAAAACATCTCTAAACATCAGGCTCTGATGTGTAGTATATAACACCACATAAGATAGGTTTATTTCGTGATACTTAGCACGAATATATGGGATTCTACTATTTGTCTCAACCTTTACCTTAATTGCACATTTGCAATGAGATAAACTTGAAACAAAGTAGGCTAGGATAGTTAAAGTTAATCTAATTTTCTCTGGAAGTACTACTTAACTTCCATTTTGTTGAGGACTATCTCACATGATATGTCGAGGTTCTAACATTGCTACTCTAAACACATCCTATGGAAATATAGCTCCTATACTTCCAAGTGTTTATATTATCATAAGACTATGGTCATGATGTGCTTGGCACACTTCCCATGGTTTTGGAACACAAATCTAGCACTATTATTGAACAACTGGCTTCTTATTATTCTCCTCCTAACTGTTTATGATGTTCTATTCCATCACATAATGATTCTCAGGTGAATCTTATATGATTACTATCCCTACCATGTATGTAGACATATTTTATTCCAATCACTCTTCCCTGTCTCCCATGATTGACTCATCATGGTCTATACTACCTTATAAGACTTATATTTATCACTTACTATCAAATGTTTCACAAGTTTGGATAGATTTTACTTACCCATTACTTGTATTGGATTACACCTTCTAATAGGATATCTTGCTTATCATTGTTACTTGATATAACTCCTATTACAGTTCTGGATAACTCTTACTTAATCATAACATATGTTGGTACACATCTTCCAATATGATAGCTTCCTTATGGTTGTATCCTCTCTTTGGACTACCATGTATTGTATACCAACTGTGATCTGCTCATCTATTCTTTGAAGGACTTAATGGTGTCCTACATGTTTGGGATTAGCTAACTAACTTCACTTAGAACAGATAGGTAATAAAGATTGACTCAAGTGTGTCAGGATTATTCTCAAGTGAATACCCATCTCAAGTCACATTAGAAGAATTTGGTTTAGCATAGTTGACTTAGCTAATACAACTTCCTATAGACACTACCAATCCTATAGGTCTCCTTTAAAGGTTTTAATCCTAGGGTCAAAGCATTTGCTCTGATACCAACTGTGGTGACCCGGCATACCACTGCATGGTGTAGTATGCAAGTCTGATATAACACCAATGAAACACCGTTTCACTCGTATTATATCGCTCGTAGTGGTACAACGAAACATATGCGGGTCCAAGGCATGTCTATAGAATTACAACACAGACTCTTTACAAAAGATCCACACAGCCTCCTACTTTACAATGAGGTAAAACTGCAAATAAACTCCAGAAGAACGACTCGTGATCTAATCCTATCACAAACTCTATTTGTAGAGTATTTAACTAGCTATAGAGGCTATGAATAGATTCTAGCTAAATAGGAGCTAGGTTTAGGAAGCTAGTTCCCTTCTATGGATAATCTAGGTTTTATCCTTGTCGAATGTGATATCTGACTCCTCTGACAGGTCCTGTCTCTTGAAGTAGTTGATGACTCCTCGATCTTCGAGTTGCACTGTAGATCCTCCTTCGATGCCTCCATATCTAAGCAGGGGATTTAAGAGTGGGATGAGTGTAAGGGTATTTCACCCTTATCCATTATTTTGGTAACGATGACACCGTGCTAAAGTATTTGGCCTAATATGTTTATAAGGATAATCTCAGGTATTAGGCAATGAGGCGTAAATGGTGTATCAAAGGAACAAGAAGGCTAAAGGAGACCCCCCATTTCAACAACAAACAAAAAGGGGTTA
>NC_061509.1:248086305-248113924 GCF_022539505.1 Lolium rigidum | reverse complement strand
TACGAGCGTACTCAACAAGTTCATTATAGGAAAGAGGTGTTTAATGCACTAGCTACAACATTAGACCAGAAAGTCTAATACCAATGCAGGTTTTGATAAACATTTCTTCAAGAGATTGCTTTTATTTCAAAGAGCTATGTCCGTCAGCCTTCACCGGTTTACTAGAACTTCATGGAGCTCCTTTTCGGCCGCGTTCGCAGTTCCATATCCCGGAACGAGGAGTGACAGGTCACGGTTCATTACACTCTGCAGAGGTGTGTTGCTTTACCCATAAGAGATCTTAACCTTGGTGCCAACCGGTGTACATTCATGTCCACACTTCCTTTGGTGTGAGGCCCGGTATAAGGTCTAGCCAATCATGTTCCTCCGCTACCTCGAACACCCACCCTTTGTTGCATACCCCGACCCTGGGTCCTCGCCGGTCCCATTATTCCCACTCACGGGTGGACCCCGACCATGACAACAGTTTGGGACTCGTTAACCAAACTCCTTCGCCGGTAGCTGCAACCCATCATAGACCACATTACCGTGGGGAATTAGAAGGGGATCCCCACCCTCAAGTTGTTCCGCAAGCGAGCAACCGCTACGGTAAGCAACAGCCTATACCGTGGGGAATTAGAAGGGGCTCCCCACCCTCAAGTTGCTCCGCAAGACACAAGCTGCTACGGTAAGCGCATCCGTTGATGAACGAGAGGTGGAAACACTTTTGACTACTCCGTCCCACTCCGGATCTTATGGTTAACACGGGTATTACGGCACAAGAATCACTGGCGACATTTGTTGTTTAATCCTAGATGGATATTAACCCTTGCAATGGAACCTCCACCATATCAACACAATCCATGGTTCCATTGCCCACCACATAGTCATATTCATAGTTATGAAAGTAGTGGTTTTGGTTTTTATGCAATCGTGATAACCATAGTACTTTGCAAGTAATTTGATAAAAGTACTCAAATGACATGAGCAAGTGATGAACTTGCCTTTCTTGACTGCAAGATTATGCAGACAAGGTCTTCAATACGCAATAACTCCAAATTCTGAAATAGCATCATCGTCCGGTAAGGACGATGTTTAAAAGATTGGCAAGGATGCAGTAATGCATAAGTATGAGATGCAATCGTTCTAAGCGTGATCTAACCCCGATGATTTAGGATTAGTGAGTGGTAATGATTAGTTCAGGGTGTGTTGCACTTTTAGAGTGATTCTCAAACAAGGTTCTTATTCAGGTTTGTGTTGTTTTAGAATCATAAGCAAGTGGTAAAATGTATAGCAACAATCATACACACCAAGGGATAGTAGTTGTATAATAAGCAAAGAGCACTTGTCCATTTTAAGTCCTATAGTGCATGGTTTATGATTACTTATTATATAATTCAAAAGAATAACTTTGGAAGAACATGTTCTTTAATGAAGAACAAGTATGATAATTATGGTTGTGGAGTTCTATGGTTTACTATGGGTTCCAATTAGGTTCTAGAGTAAGTATTAGATGGATCCCAACAGGGTTGGATTCATAAGCAACTAGGGTTTGTATGGTTTTACTTGAGCATAAGAATAACTTTTGAAGAACATACTTCTTAAGTAATAAGAAGTATATCAATTAGGGTTGAGGTTGTCTAGGTTTTATTATTGGATTCACTAAGTTAGGAATAGTTGGTTCCTGAACAAGATGGTTCATAATCATCTAGTAGTTGCATGGTTTAGTTAAATAGGACCATATAGAGTGAATTAATACATAAGGTTGCTACTTTAGTTGATTAAAGTGGTGTGCTATTAATCAATGATGATTAATGGTGATGGCATGAAAATAACAAGTTTGGGTTCCCTTTTCATTAATACTACATGGTTGCTGTTAGAGTTTTAATCAAATTGGTATACAAAGCATAACAATATATGAGCATACAATTAATAATAGTTGACACCACCTTAGCATGTGAAGAATAATTGTTAGCTTTAGGTACATGTGTTAAATTTGGGACTTAATAGATTATCTACCATAATAAAATAAGTAACTCATAAATTCTAGCTATGACCTTCCACATAACATCCAATCAGACATGTTTTATAGGCAAATATCAGATAATGATCCTGTAAAGTTAAATCAAACAATCCCAAGAGATGTGTAAGTGTATGACTTAAAGTGTGGTTGGATTTTATATCTTTAGGTTTAATGGTAACTCATAATATTGTTTTAGAAAATAGAAGGGATAGCAACTTATAGTATATTTTGGTTCAAGTAATATATTTTTAGGGTTGAACAATTTTCTACAAAGTATTAAATTGTTTTGAATTTAATTTACTAGTTTAAGTTAAAGAAGATATTCATCAAAAATATATGCAAATACTAGAATATAGTTTCACATTGGCCAATATTTGTTTTATATGTTTTATGCAAATGTTAAATGACATTTATTAATTCAAAAATAAAAACCTATGTTTTGTTTATTAAATTATGTCAAGATTATAATAAGAAAATTATTACATGATTAAGGTTGACATACAATTTTAACATTTTTTTAAATCAATTAGTATTAATATGAATAATATTCCTATTTTTCTTTAGAAATTATGACACAACTTCTATTTATTTAAACTATTTGTTTGGCATTTGTGTTAAGAAAATTTGTAGTTTTAAATTGTAATCTATTAATGATAGTAGCATACGTACACTAGTAGTATATGTACGCTGCATCTTCCAATTTGATTGCCAGGGATATCCATACATACGAGTGGATTAGTTATTATGATTAGAGTTAATTGGGCTAATAGCATACACGTATCAATTAATCTAGATGGATTGGACCCAGCCCAAGTGCTCGCACGCACACGAACCTCACGCGCACTCTCCCTATCGCTTTCCTCGCCTCTTCGCACGCACGCGAACAGCACGCCTCCGCGATGCGGCCGCCGCCTGTCGTCACTCCGGTCATCGCCGGCCGTCTCCGGCGCCGCCGTCTGTCGGCGAAGCTCCGCCATCCTCTCCTCCCCTGGTTTCCCTTCACCACGACGCCCAGTCGCCAACACGCGCGCGCCCGCGAGGATCCCAGCCCCGCCGTGCCGCCACTTTCTTCTGGCCGGTTCCGGCCACCTCTTGCGCCGGCTTGGTATGGATTTGTTCCGCCTCACCTCTCTCTACCCCTCACCCTGGTCGATTCGATTCTCGTGGCCTCTCCCGTTTGCCCCCAACTTGAAAACCCTAGCTACTGCCGGCCGATTTAGCCATCGCCGGCCTCCTCCTCCGACGATGTTCCCCGGTGTGGCCTCACCACAGACCTCCCTGCCATCTACCACTGCCTCAGCGCCACCCCTTTCCCGTACGCGTGCTTCACGACAACCCTAGCCCACGGGTGGCTCGGTCGCCGGCGTGTTTCCGTCGCCGCCGCGGGCAGACTGCTGCGATGACGGTGAATTGGCGGTGTGGTGATGCGGTGTTGTTGTACTGGTGGAGCGGTGTGGTGTTGGTGGTGACTACTGCATCCACGACGCCGGTTGGACGGTGTCACCGACGCAACCCCGGCATCGCCTACTGCATCAACTCTCTACTCCACTCACTGTGAGCTACTCTCTTTCCCTTTTCTTCCTATGGTCATGTATTGGTGGTCTATTCATGTGTGTGCTTATGACCTAGTTACTGCCTTGTCTTTGGAATGTATATATGTGCTGGAGATGCTTCCATCAGAATGAAAGTGTCCTCCTAAAATTCTGCAAGGTGTTGTTGGACTGCTGCTATCTATGATGCCTCAATTTGGATAATTTTATCATCCATAGCGTATGTGATTTGTAGTGATGCTATTACTGTCGGGACCACAGTTGACTTCAATTAAGTTTAATTGAGTCAAGTACTGAATTTGGAATAGCTTTGGTAGGAACTAAAATTGATGGACTTAAAATTTGGTGACTAATATGTTGGTTGCATGCTCTAGCTTGACATCAAACCACTTGTGGTTTGCATGAGAGGTTGATGTACTTATAAATTGAATCACTACTATGCCCTTATTCGGATGATGTAATCTTCCAGACATATTTGGTATATACAAGAGATAAGTATGGTTGCTTGCAAATGCTTGTAACTTAATGGTGAGCTTATATGCATGCCTAATGTGCTTTGATACTGTTGGGTGGCCTGTGCTTCAGTTCCAAGCTGCTGTTATAACACCTAGATCATGTGCATATATGATCTGATCATGTTCTTGAGTTTATGTGGTGCCAGGTGATGGTCTTGAGCTTATGGTGTGCTTATTCTTGTCCGATTGATGGGAATACTTACTAGATCATGTGCATATATGATCAGACCTTGTGGTTATGTGGATGGCTTGCTTATACTTAAGCTGATGATTTTGTAGCTTTGATTTACTGTCTTTTCTTCTTCTGCATAAGTGCCCATGTGCTTCTTACCAACATATCTACCCTGTGGCGCCTCAATGAGTGTGCACAGGGTATGAATCTGTTAGAGTGAGACCTGGTGCTGTTGTGCTTGTGTAAAATAGGAAATAGAAATTGATCATAGTTGTATGATTAGATGATGCCAAATGTCCATCCCAAGCTCTTAATGATGCTTGAGTTAATTTGAATGGACAGATCGGTGCTTGCTTTAGCCGATGATGCAAAGGCTGAGGCAAAAACTTGGATAAGAACAAATACTACAGGTGCATCTTTTATTCTCTATGATGATTTTGCATAGCACCTCTATGCAAGGCTGAGAGAAAAATACATCTCTCCATCCTCCTAGATGAAAATCTAGTTGAAGGTGGTTTGGTGGAGTGTTGTATATTCTTCTCTTTATTTCTCCTGTTCCTAGTTGTGCAAGCTAGTATGCTGATATGCTTATATTAAATCATTGGATCAACCTGTTGTAGCCGAGTGGAATAGCTGGTGATGATGTCCTTGATCTACTGCTTGTTGTACTGAACCTTCTCCTAGCTCCTGCTTGATCTTGTTCTAGGATACCACCATGTTGTTTCTTGGTTTTCTGGTGATTCTGGCTGTGCATATGGTTTCTAGATGAACTGCTGATGTGTGTGAGCTCAGAGAGCTGTTGGTACTACTTTGATTGATGCAAGAAAACATCTGCTGGCTGATGTTGTGGTGCTTTTTATACCACTGGTCCATTGCTGAGATGGTGACAGCACACACATAGCATGTGGTGATAGTGCTGCTTGGGAAACTGCTATAACTGGACAAGTCCCTATGCTACTGGATACATTCCCCTTGTGCAAACTTTACCTCTAGTGCTCTACGGTTGAGCTAATGTTTATCCACTATTTGGATATTTCTGTTCGTTTGACTTTGTTGTACAGGTTTCCAATTTGAGAAGAAGAAGATGATCAAGACTTGATTTAGACTTTTACATTTCTTTTTCAAAACTTATATTTATATTTTTAATATTCTTTTATTCATTTGTAAAGACATTGTATTATTGTGTGAATATTAATAAAGAAATATTTTCCTTGTTGTAGATTACCCTTAATCATGAATTACTTGTCTTTATGAACCTTGTAATATTGGATGATGTAATTAAATGTTAAATACTTTATTTATTTTTAGTTTTATATTTTGTTTGATTGAACATGTTGTATGTTATATAATGGTCTAGAATTCAAATTCAAATTCAAATTTCAATTGGAATTCTTATCACTCATATTTGAATTGAATTCAAATTGTGTTCCGCAAAATCAAATAGTTCAACAAAGGTCATGTCGAAGTTTATTGCACTCACGTCGAGTACTAACTCAATTCCACCGACGTAAGAGAAACCTCGATCACCTTGATGGGTTTAAGCAAAAATCACAGTGATGTTTATAACGCTTAACCTTGATGATCTACTTCAATTCCAGCAAGGTCAAGTGAAACTTCAGTTACTGTGACTGTTTTACTTTAAAGCGCGAAAATTCCCCGGATTTTCTATGCATGAATGCAATGCACACATCTGTTTCCTCTATTTTTGTAACCCCAAATCCTGGGATATTACAGTTTCTGACCGCAACAATATCTCATGGATATTGTCAACATGGAGTAATATAACAAGTGCAATATGCAAGTATGTAGGAATCAATGCACAGTTCACACAAGTGTTTGCTTCTTGAGGTGGAGAGAAATAGGTGAACTGACTCAACATAGAAGTAAAAGAAAGGCCCTTCGCAGAGGGAAGCATTGATTGCTATATTTGTGCTAGAGCTTTGGTTTTGAAAACAAGAAACAATTTTGTCAACGGTAGTAATAAAGCATATGTATCATGTAAATTATATCTTACAAGTTGCAAGCCTCATGCATAGTATACTAATAGTGCCCGCACCTTGTCCTAATTAGCTTGGATTACCGGGATTATCGCAATGCACATGTTTTAACCAAGTGTCACAAATGGGTACCTCCATGCCGCCTGTACAAAGGTCTAAGGAGAAAGCTCGCATTTGGATTTCTCGCTTTTGATTATTCTCAACTTAGACATTCATACCGGGACAACATAGACAACAGATAATGGACTCCTCTTTAATGCATAAGCATTTAGCAACAATTAATGTTCTCATATGAGATTGAGGATATATGTCCAAAACTGAAACTTCCACCATGATTCATGGCTTTAGTTAGCGGCCCAATGTTCTTCTCTAACAATATGCATGCTCTAACCAATAAAGTGGTAAATCTCCCTTACTTCAGACAAGACGGACATGCATAGCAACTCACATGATATTCAACAAAGAGTAGTTGATGGCGTCCCCAGGAACATGGTTATCGCTCAATAAGCAACTTAATAAGAGATAAAGTGCATAAGTACATATTCAATACCACAATAGTTTTTATGCTATTTGTCCCATGAGCTATATATTGCAAAGGTAAAGGATGGAAATTTTAAAGGTAGCACTCAAGCAATTTACTTTGGAATGGCGGAGAAATACCATGTAGTAGGTAGGTATGGTGGACACAAATGGCATAGTGGTTGGCTCAAGGATTTTGGATGCATGAGAAGTATTCCCTCTCGATACAAGGTTTCGGCTAGCAAGGTTTATTTGAAACAAACACAAGGATGAACCGGTGCAGCAAAACTCACATAAAAGACATATTGTAAACATTATAAGACTCTACACCGTCTTCCTTGTTGTTCAAACTCTTTACTAGAAATTATCTAGACCTTAGAGAGACCAATTATGCAAACCAAATTTTAGCAAGCTCTATGTATTTCTTCATTAATGCGTGCAAAGTATATGATGCAAGAGCTTAAACATGAGCACAACAATTGCCAAGTATCAAATTATCCAAGACATTTTATCAATTACCACATGTAGCATTTCCCATTTCCAACCATATAACAATTAACGAAGCAGTTCAACCTTCGCCATGAACATTATGAGCTAAGAACACATGTGTTCATACAAACCAGCGGAGCGTGTCTCTCTCCCACACAAGCATTTATTCAAACAAAAACACAAACAAAAGCACACAGACGCTTCAAGTAAAGTACATAAGATGTGACCGAATAAAAATATAGTTTCAAGAGAAGGAACCTGATAAATTGTCGATGAACAAGGGGATGCCTTGGGCATCCCCAAGCTTAGATGCTTCAGTCTTCTTGAAATATGCAGGGATGAACCACGGGGGCATCCCCAAGCTTAGAGCTTTCACTCTTCTTGATCATAGTATATCATCCTCCTCTCTTGACCCTTGAAAACTTCCTCCACACCAAACTCAAAACAAACTCATTAGAGGGTTAGTGCATAATCAAAAACTCACATGTTCAGAGGTGACACAATCATTCTTAACACTTCTGGACATTGCTCAAAGCTACTGGAAGTCAATGGAACAAAGAAATTCATCCAACAAAGCAAAAGAAGCAATGCGAAATAAAAGGCAGAATCTGTCAAAACAGAACAGTCCGTAAAGACGAATTTTATTGAGGCACCAGAATTGCTCAAATCAAAATGCTCAAATTGAACGAAAGTTGCGTACATATCTGAGGATCACTCACGTAAATTGGCATAATTTTCTGAGTTACCTACAGAGAATTAGGCCCAGATTCGTGACAGCAAGAAATCTGTTTCTACGCAGTAATCCAAATCTAGTATGAACCTTACTATCAACGACTTTACTTGGCACAACAATGCAACAAAACTAAGATAAGGAGAGGTTGCTACAGTAGTAACAACTTCCAAGACTCAAATACAAAATAAAAGTACTGTAGCAAAATAAACACATGGGTTATCTCCCAAGAAGTTCTTTCTTTATAGCCATTAAGATGGGCTCAACAGTTTTAATGATGCACTCGCAAGAGATAGTATTTGAAGCAAAAGAGAGCATCAAGAGGCAAATTCAAAACACATTTAAGCCTAACATTCTTCCTATGAAAAGGAATCTTGTAAATAAACAAGTTCATGAGGAGCAAAGTAACAAGCATAGGAAGATAGAACAAGTGTAGCTTCAAAAATTTCAGCACATAGAGACGCATTTTAGTAACATGAAAATTTCTACAACCATATTTTCCTCTCTCATAATAATGTCCAGTAGCATCATGAGCAAACTCAACAATATAACTATCAAATGAAACATTCTTATCATGAGTCTCATGCATAAAATTATTACTCTCCACATAAGCATAATCAATTTTATTAGTTGTAGTGGGAGCAAATTCAACAAAGTAGCTATCATTATTATTCTCATCATCAAATATAGGAGGCATATTGTAATCATAATCAAATTTATCCTCCATAACAGGCGGTACTAAAAGACTACTATCATTATAATCATCATAAATAGGAGGCAAAGTATCATCAAAGTAAATTTTCTCCTCAATGCTTGGGGGACTAAAAAGATCATGCTCATCAGAACCAGCTTCCCCAAGCTTAGAACTTTTTATATCATTAGCAACAATGGTATTCAAAGTGTTCATACTAATATGTTCCATGGGTTTTTAAATTTTCGCATCAAACCATCCATGTCTTAAATCAGGAAATAGAATAAGAAGCTCATTGTTGTCCATTATGCGAAACTAGTGTAAACAAGAAACGAAAAGATGCTATTGCAGGATCTAAAGGAAATAGCTTCGAGCACTCACACAATGGCGCCAGAAAAGTACTTTACCTGGGACCGGAGTATGAGAGCCTTTTACCTTTCCTCCCCGGCAACGTCGCCAGAAAAGTGCTTGATGTCTACGGGTGCTTCTATTCTTGTAGACAGTGTTGGGCCTCCAAGAGCAGAGGTTTGTAGAACGAGCAACAAGTTTCCCTTAAGTGGATCACCCAAGGTTTATCGAACTCAGGGAGGAAGAGGTCAAAGATATCCCTCTCATGCAACCCTGCAACCACAAAGCAAGAAGTCTCTTGTGTCCCCAACACACCTAATAGGTGCACTAGTTCGGCTAAGAGATAGTGAAATACAGGTGGTATGAATAAATATAAGCAGTAGCAACGGCACCAGAAAAGTGCTTTGCCCAGGACTGGCGTGTGGTTGATGGTGGTAATATTGCGGACATTAGAGATGCGGTAAAACAGTAAACAAGCAGCGATAGCAGTATTTAGGAACAAGGCCTAGGGATCATACTTTCACTAGTGGACACTCTCAACTTTGATCACATAACAGAATAAATAAATAGATGCTAGACTCTACACTCTCTTGTTGGATGATGAACACCACTAATCGTGTAGGATTACACGAACCCTCAATGCCGGAGTTAACAAGCTCCACAATATTCGATATTCATGTTTAAATAACCTTAGAGTGCATGACAGATCAACATAACCAAACCAAGTACTAACATCGCATGCACACTGTCACCTTCACACTACGAAAGGAGGCATAGATCACATCAATACCATCATAGCAATAGTTAACTTCATAATCTACAAGAGATCACAATCATAGCCTACGCCAAGTACTACACGATGCACACACTCGTCACCATTACACCGTGCGGGAGGAATAAACTACTTTAATAACATCACTAGAGTAGCACACAGATAAATTGTGATACAAAACACATTGCAATCATAAAGGGATATAAATAAGCACTTCACTATGCCATTCATAACAGTGAATAAGTATTCTGTGAAATATAGCCTAAGAGACCCACACGGTGCACACACTCGTCACCTTTACACACGTGGGACAAGGAGTCTCCGGAGATCACATAAGTAAAACCCACTTGACTAGCATAATGACATCTAGATTACAAGCATCATCATATGAATCTCAATCATGTAAGGCAGCTCATGAGATTATTGTATTGAAGTACATAGGAGAGAGATGAACCACATAGCTACCGGTACAGCCCCGAGCCTCGATGGAGAACTACTCCCTCCTCATGGGAGAAGCAGCGGTGATGAAGATGGCGGTGGTGTCGATGGAGGAGCCTTCCGGGGGCACTTCCCCGTCCCGGCGGCGTGCCGGAACAGAGACTCCTGTCCCCCAGATCTTGGCTTCGCGATGGCGGCGGCTCTGGAAGGTTTTCTCTGGTTTCGTCGAACGTGTCGTGGTTTTTAGGTCAGGGAACTTTATATAGGCGAAGAGGCGGAGTCGGAGGGTCAACGAGGCGACGACACACTAGGGGGGCGCGCCCCCCCCTAGGGCCGCGCCGGCCTGTCATCTGGGGGCCCAGTGGCCCCCCTCTGGCCTCTCTCGGGTGTTCTGGAAGCTTCGTCCAAAAATAGGATGCTGGGCATTGATTTCGTCCGATTCCGAGAATATTTCCTTACTAGGATTTCTGGAACCAAAAACAGCAGAAACAAGAATCGGCCCTTTGGCATCTCGTCAATAGGTTAGTGCCGGAAAATGCATAAATACGACATATAATGTGTATAAAACATGTAGATATCATCAATAATGTGGCATGGAACATAAGAAATTATCGATACGTCGGAGACGTATCAGCCGGTGCCGGGTCGATGTTCTGCGCGATGGGCGTTGCCAGCACGTTCATCGCCGCCTGAAGCGGTGTCTCCGGTGGTGCGGAAGATGTTCCCGCAGCGCCTGCGTCGCGCTCCAGCGGTGGCTTGGCCGCGCGGGTCGATGACGCACGACCGGCACCTTCTTCCACAGCCTCCTTGCCAGCGTCAACCGCGCCAGCCATCATCACCTCCACGCTACCGGCGGCGCGGCCAGCATATAGCCACCTTGGCGGATCCGGCGCCACCAGCACCGACGAGAGGCACTGGCGCACAGGGACAGTGCCGAAGTACACGCGGTGGCTGCCGAACTCGATGACGCGGCCGTTCTTGGGGAAGATACCGCCGTTGGCGAAGCATCCCGCGTTGTCGGTGATGAATTCCATGGAGTAGATGCGCTGCACGAGCGCAGACACGGTCCGCTGGCCGACGACGTCGAGGATGCCCGCCCGAATATGAACTCCAGCAAGCGCCACTTCATGCCCCACGGTGGGCGCCAACTGTCGTCGTGGTGAACAGACAGATGCCATAGGATGGCTTAAGTTGGGGCCGAATGGGCGCTAGAGGATTCGGGGGAGGGTTTTGATTAGATAGGATGAACTTCCGGATGCTTTCCTCAAGAACTTAGCTGAAGCTAGAGGTAGAAGAAGAAAGACACAAGGAAGAACTCTGCTCTAGATCTTTCTCTTCATTGATCTCAACAAGTTACAGGTTTCTCAGTACAAGGTCTCACCTAGATCGCATCGTCCCGCGTACGGGTGTGCCCCCTCTCCTTATATAGGGGAGAGGGTGGCTTACAGGGGAAGAAACCCTAGAAACCCTAATGGCATCTTTGACTAGACAAACTACTTTACAAAGTTACTTTAATCATAGATGACGTCGGGGTCTTCTTTAATCAGGGAGCCTGACGTCCTCTGGCTTCTTTCAGCGTCATCCTCTTCTTTATCGTCACAGCTTCGTTTAAAGCTATTTTGCTTAGCTCATCCTTGTCCTCTAGCTCTGGAGAGAATCTTTGACCAGTCCTGCCGATGTGCTACAATGCACTTCTTACCGGTAGCCCGGTGTCTTCTTTTCCGGTATACCCCTCCTGGGGATACCGGCTTAGCTTTACTTAGCCAAACATTTAACTTCGTGCTCCGGTACAAACATTAAACCGGTATCTTGATGGCTCAAACCATCCGGTTTGGCATGCCTTTGGCATACCGGGGGTCACCCCCCCAACACCGACCGTACGGGCGAACCGTTATCCATCAAGAGTCCACGATTCCCCGCTTCTCCTTCTCGCTCCACCCTCCCGTTGAGGCCGCATCGCCCCGCGCAAATGGGCTCTAGCCTCCAGCACCTTTCAACGCGCGAAGTTGCTCCGACGCCATCCTCCGCCCCAGCCCCGCACGGCGGTTATGCTGCAGAGATCAGCCTCGGCGCCCGCAAAATAGACGACGAGCCATCTGCGGGGAATACGGTCCCGGCCCCACCGCAGTGACACCACCGGCGTCGAAGAAGAAGCAAGTAGAGAGAGCATCATACCCGGTGACCCCGTAGCAGACCGCCGCCGCCACTACCACCTTCGTCCCCCACCCAACCCCCTACACCTTCCGCAGGAAGCACCATTTCCTTTCTCTGGATTTCTCAGTTTCCTCTTTCATTTTTGTCTTTGCCTCGGAGTCATTTAGAATAGAAAATTTTAGTACTACTAGGATTAGCTAGCTACATGTGGGCCAGTGCCGCACCAGCTGCTGTAACCCGTCAAGCCCATCTTCTACCAGTACTTGAAGATTGTTTCTACTATGGAAAATGGATAGAAATATAGATCAACGCACAAACATAATTTTTTTTAGATAAAAGATAACTGGTGCCCGACTTTAAATTAATAAAACCCTCAGGTTTGAAATATAGTATGATTACAATGCTGCGGCGTACAGTTTAGCCAACAAAATTATGGAGGGAAACAAACTAGAACGATATAAAGAGGCTAGAAGCAAGCCAAGCAACGACGCCGCGCCCCAGACGAGTGCCCCTGCATGACCCCGAACTAGCGCTCGCTTGCCATCACCACCTAGCTCTCACTTGCCACCATGTCCGCGTGTATAAACTTTAGTAGCCTTGTCAACTCCAACAGGTTTGCTTTATCTTGGTGCTTTGCGAGTGGAGTTCACAGCTGCAAAATAACAATGGTTTTGTAAAGAAGGTTAGCAGGTTTCGAAATCATCCTGGATTCAAACACATTCTTATTGCGAATGTTCCAAAACGTCCAACTTTGTGCTGCAAATAAAGTCCCAATTAGTCGTCGACCCAAAAAACTAGAAACAATAGCAAATAATTGAGCAAAGGAGGTGGGAGACCAACGGCATTCCAGCAGTTGTCTAACCACACTTCACATAAATCTGGCGAGGGAGCAAAAAAATAAAATGTGGTTGGCGTCTTCTGGTAGGTCACATAGGGCGCAGCGCCCCGTGGTTGGGCCAAATCTCGAAGTCTAGAACAAACTGCCAAGTGAAAATCCGAATCTTAAGCGGTAATTTGGTAGCCCAAATGTCCCTAGCAAAGGGTACCGAGGCTCCCTCCGATAACTTGTTGTACATCGATGACACCGAATAACATCCCAAAGGGTCGAGGTTCCAGACTACTTTATCCTCCCCAGGACAAAGGTTGATCTCATCTAGAATATGTTGTAACTCCTCCCATTCCCGTCGGGCAGCTAAGTTAAAAGATCTTCGAAACCGGAGCCTCGAGGGTTCTTCACACGCTGAGGCGACAAGAAGTTGCGGATTATCACATATGCTGAATAAGGTGGGAAAGGAATCCCTAATGCCCTGTTTGGTTGCACATAATTGACCTCCGTATTGAATTGGCAATGGAAAACCAAATCAACCAATTCAATGGAATACCACAAATCCTGTTTGGATGCGCGTGGTATTCAGCTATAGATTTTTGGTTTCAATGGAATACCAAATCCTGTTTGGATGTCACATGTGTGGAAATAAATTAGAAAACGAAAAAAGGCAGATACTGCCCTAGTCACCGGCGGCGGTTGCAGAGCTGTTGCGTGCCGGCCCTCCTATCGGCGGCGCGGGATCCCTCCAGGCGGCGGTGGGTGGCCCATCGGTCGGAGGTAGGGAGGGAGACGACGGGGAGGGAGGTCCGGGGTAGGGCAGCCCCAGGCGAAGCGGCGCTAGAGAGGGCCGGCCAGGGTGGCGCCGGAGAGAGCCGGCCAGGAGCGAGGCGGCGTCGGAATCCGGGCTGGTGGAGGAGAGGGGAGCCAGAGCGAGGGGGCGCCGCCGTCGCGCGGGGAGTGGGCAGCCAGGGGGAAGGGGACCAAGGGGGAGAGGGATGGGAGGGGCGGAAGTGGGCGGCCGGAGTGGGGACAGAGGGAGAGAGGGTGGGCGGCGAGGTACCTGACGGCGACGACGGGAACGGAGCAGGGCGAGAAGCTCGTCCTTTTTTCGGGAGAGGAGAGAAGGAGAGCGACCCGTCTCGATTCAGAGCGAATACGGAGGTGGAGAGCTCCGAATTGGGCCACGGCTAAAGTTGCCCCGCGCGGGGCTGTGCTTAGAATTGGGCAACAATTCCACACACCAATATCTAGCACATCCAAATAGCAGAATTGGGCCCTCAATTCTAGATTCCCCAATTCAGAACCCAATTCATTGCAACCAAACACTGCCTAAGAGGTCGCCGCCCCACCCACAGGTCCAGCCAGAACATGGTACGTTTCCCATCACAAACCATGTGCTTGGCTCCAAGCTTGAAAAGATGTTTGATTTTATGCAAGCTTTTCCAAAAAGGTGAGCCTTTGTAACACCCCAATTTTCAAAACAAAGAGAAAATGAATTTCCTTTTCCCAAAAATGGGAACCAAGAAAAACTTTTCCTACATAGAGTGCTATGCATAGTGCTCATACCTAATATTTGTGTTTTGCCATGATGAGTGTTCTTATGCTTATGTGATAAACCCTAAAACCCTAAAGTGATCAGGTGAAGATCACAAACCAAATAAAATAAAAGAGAAAGAAATCAAATAAGAAAAACCCTAACCTTCTCAAAAATCATTTGGATCTATCTTGAGAAACCCAAAAATAAGAAAAAGGCATATACAAGCCTATGGCTACTTTATGCAAATGCTCCAACCTTGATTGTTGACCTTGGTAGATGATTTGAAATACATCAACACACTCAACCAAGTACTTACCAACCAATTCAGGTGAGAAACAAAATAAAATCAAACATATGCATAGAGGCATATGTGGCACTTAGCCAAAATATCAAATCTTGACCTAGGCACCTCCATTGCCTCAAAATAGTTTGCACCCTTTACCCAACTCATTCTAAAACCAAATAAACCTCACACTTGCTTAAGTGAAGCAATGAAAAAGAAAAGAATAAAAGTTAGAAAATCACAAAACCCTCACATATGGTCTATGCCATGTTTCCAAATCTTTGACCTAGACCATTTTGGCCTTCACCATTAGTTGTATTATGTCACTAAACACTTATTACAACTTTTGGAATCAAAGAAACACAAATCAAATAAATTTCAAACTCAAAATGGGATCACATGTGATAATGGTCAAATCTGCCATTTATATTCTGGTCCCTACTTTGAGCCTTTGCATTTCAAGATTTTCAAACTAAACTCTCTCAATACTTTGCACCTCATCCAAGAGCACATGAAGGAGAACAACTTTGGTCAAGACCACCATGTCAAATTCCTCTTGGAGCAAATTCTATGCTCATCCAAAGATGGAACTTTTTATCAAATACAACAATCTCACTTTGCCAATTTTTGCTATTCTTTGATTTTTAAAATTCCACCACCACACATGTTTGTCTCTGGTCTTTTGCAACTTATTCAAATACCCCATTCTCAATTTTTTGAATCATATGAATCCAACCAAATTTGGTGAAATATAGCAAATTGCAAATAGGGAACTATGCAAACACTATTTAAAATAGTGTTTGGCCTAAACCCTATTGCCCCATTTCCCTCCACCTTGCTCCCTGGTCCCCTCTACACCCAACCAAGGCATAGAAACCCTAGGAGGAGGGGCCAAAGCTAGCATGACATGGCCATGCCGGCCATGCCACACATGGTGCACCCTCCTCTCTTCTCCTTCCTCCTCACCCTGGCCACCATGTCTCTGAGCTCCACAGCACCACCCTACATCACCTAGCATCGCCACTTGTCGAGAAGAACGACGACCCTCGCCGGATTTGGCGCGCCCAGGTCCGCCGGGCATGCCGTGGATGTCGCACCAGCGTGCACCACGGGCAAGCCCCGGCCACGCGCCGTCCCAGCCTCTGCGCCTCTCTCGGACCACCATGCTGCGCGTTGAGCTTCGCCACCATGCCAGGATCCCGCCGGACACGCTCCCCTGCTCGCGCGAGCCTTGTCGCCGACGACCACATCGCCGGATTTCCGTGAACTTGCCGCCAGAACCTCGCCATCTCGCGCGCACGCCAGGCCGTCCCCCACCTCGCCCTCTAGCTCGCTAGCACCGCCTCGACCGCACCTACCTAGCGCCCACCTCGCCGACCCCCTTCCCTCGCCGGAGGCACCGCGCCATTGTCGACCCTCACGGTAACCCCGCAGCACCTCTTCACCCTATAAAAGGAGAGCCCCCGCGCTTGCTTCCTTCACACCAATCTGCTCCCCTCCTCTCTCTGATCCTCCTCAACCTCTTCCCCTCCTCGATTTGGCCCTCCATCGCCGGAATTTGACCGGAGTCTGCCGCGCCCGTAGCTCATCGTCGTCGTCGATTCGGTCCACCTCAAGCGACACCGCTGCTACATTCGACTCGTCGTCGACGACAACCTCGCCTCACGTCAACGTCGCCCCTCGCCGGAGTCCAGGAGCGCCGCCGACCCCCTACTCCGCCGTGCTAGCACCTCCCCTCTCATCGACGGAGACGATGAGCCTCGACCGTCGGATCCGCCTCTAATCCAACCGCCCACGTTTCACCGTACCGCTTCGGTAAGATTGGCTCGCTGACAGGTGGGGCCTGCTGTCAGCTGGCCCGCAGCGTTAGCTGGGCCGGCCCAACTCTTCTCTGCTGCACAGCCCAGCAAATTTTCCCGCCTAGGCCCAGTTTTTCAAATCCTGTTAATTAATTTCAGAGAAATTCAAATACTGGTCCTGTCTTAGAAATTAAATAGTTTCAAATCTACCCGACCAATTTTGATGAATTTTATATTGATGGAAATCTTGCAAAAAGATCTATCCAACCCCACTGGTCCCACTTCACAATCTTGTGTATAATTAATGTGACAAAAAGAACAAGTCAGGGACTTTTGTGACTTCAAATAAATCTTAAAAATCAACCAAATTGAATTTTGAATTAAATCCAATTGCTATAATTCACATTTCACTTACACTAATTGTTTATGCAAAAATATGGTATGGTTACCTTGAGTGATCATGGCCCAAATTAAATAAAGGACTATATGGCTATTTTAGTTAGTTCATATTGTCCAAAACTATTAGGTAAATTACATGAAGTGTTTCACTTCATTTAAATCTTGTCCCAAATACTTTCATATGAAGTATTGACCCCTGGTCAAATACTCTCACATGAAATACTTGGAGATTTTAAATCATAATTGGTCTTATTAAATGGTATGAGGTATTCTACCTCATTTAAATCATTTCCTCGAATAATGATGATGAATGGTTGACTTAGGTCAACTTGATTTCATGTATAATTATTTGAGGAAGTTAAATCTTAAGAATATTCAATGAGAGGAAATTATTTCTCTAACCCTAAGTAAGAAAACCCTAGATTAATTTTAAGTAGCAATGTTAAGTGATGATGCTAGATTATTTGGAGTGAGCCATTAAGGCTAACTAAGACTACTTAAGTATTGTTTGGTGATTGTATCCTCGTATTCATGTATAGATGCTAGTACCGGAGAATACCAGGAAGAGGAAGGATTCTACCCAGAAGAAGAAGAGCACTTTGATCACCTCAACTACCAAGGCAAGCTAACACCATTGCAAGTTCTATGGTTGCAAGATAATATTCTTGCAAAGTGCAAAGCCCCTTGGGGCAAGGCACAATGATTCTTACCTTTCTTACCACAAGCCTATCCCAAGTTTTTACCTTACAAGTTTTTACTTGTTTATTTAAAGAGTTACTTTTATAGTTAACTTTGGTCTAAGTTAAGAAGATTTACTAGAGTAGCAAAGTTAGTCTCAAGCTAGCCAAGCAAGATAGCACCCCTCATGATTAGTGCTAGTGCTAAATATTAAAACTTGACTACTCTAGATGGGAACTTGTGACTTGAACTGAATTTGAAACCTTGGAATGATGAGTCATTCCATTGAATGATTTTTGAAGGTGAATATGACCAAGAGAAGATGGTGATTTTTGATAAAACTGATATTGGTTTGAATGCGATACCTTTCCAATATTGAGTACCCCCACAATACCTGATTATGGGTAGGGCTTAACTGGAAATTTATGCATCTTAGTATGGGTTCCTCTGAACACACATCATAGGGGTTATGCCGAGGCTGCCTCCGTTGTTGATGAATGATGTGAGTTGAGGTGAATTGTACGGCCAAGCCCTGTGCAGTTCCCAGGTTGACAGTTGGTCTTCACTGGGAGGCCAAGCTCATGGGGAGAGGTGCTCATACTAGGATTTGTAAGTGAAAGGTTATGGTTGATGATCCGCGTACTGTGTTACGATGATTCGGGGTAATCCCGACGGATGAAATCAAATATTGTGGCACAAGTGTGCAACCTCTGCAGAGTGTAAACCTATTCGAATAGCCGTGTCCACGGTTACGGACGGTTGGAAAGGCCATACAGTTTCCCGTGTCAGATTCTTGAAAATGTTGGTGAAGTGAATGGTGAATTGGTGACTTGACTTTGAATCACAACTTGAGTTGTGGGAATGACACTAATGTTCCCACTTGAGTTAGTTAGCACATGAATAAGTCTTTGCTCAAATACTTGTGAACTAAAATTGGCTTTATGCAAATAAACTAGAGCTTAGCACCCTCTTACCAGAATTGTTAGCACTTACATTAGTATTAGTTTGCGAGTACTTTGAAGTACTCACGGCTATGTCCCTGGATATTCAAATGGCCGGACTATGAAGAGGAGCAGAACTATCAAGATGACGGCAACCAACATGTCTACGACAACTAGGGAATCTTCCGACGTCGGACGTTGGCCTCGTGGACTAGAGAGTCCCTTCTATTTACGCTTCCGCTATGAACTTGTGTATGTCCGTTGATCAGTAGATCAACTATTTGTGTAATATTGGATCATATGAGCTATTTGTAAGACGACTATGGTATGTAATGAATGATGACCTATGATATTCAACTGTTATGTCTCGCAACAACAATATTCCTGGGATTGCGATGTATGGCATAACAGGCATCTGGACTTAAAAATCCGGGTGTTGACAGCCTTCCACCTTGATCCTGCGAAAATATCGTACCCAACCGCATACTTGGCGCGAATAATCTGAGACCATAGGGCATTGTCCCCCTGTACAATTTCCATGCCCATTTGAGCAGGAGTGCTATATTCATTTTCCTGGAATTGAGCTGTCGTCGTGGAGAACAGACAGATGCCATGGGATGGCTTAAGTTGGGGCCGAATGTGCGCTAAAGGATTCGGGGGAGGGTTTTGGTAACACAAGGGTGGATTTCGGATGGAATACCGGTATCTTTATTGATGAACTTGGCCTTGGCCAGAAGTTGAAGAAGAACAGTACAAGCTCTCCCTCTATCCTGCTAGCCAATGATCTCTCTGGTGAACCGTCCTGCGCAGGGGTGTGCTCCCTCTCCTTATATAGGGGAGAGGGTGTCTTACAAGGGAAGAAACCCTAATGGCATCTTTGACTAGACAAACTACTTTACAAAGCCTCTTTGGTACCAGGTGACACCGGTATGTCTTTAATCAGGGAAAATGACATCCTCCGGTAGCTTTTACGTCATCTTCTGCTTTGGCTCCACAGCTTCGATTAAAGCTGGTGTGCTTCACTCATCCTTGTCCTTTAGTTCTTGAGGGAATCTTTGACCAGACTACCGACGTGCTACAGTTTAGCCTGTGCCGGTACTCCGGTATCTTCTTGAGTTTAGCCTACTCCGGTATACCCCTTCTGGGATACCGGTATTGTTACACTTAACCATGAATCTCAACTCAGTTATCCGGAATAATCTTTAAACCGGTACCTCGACAGCCTAAAGAAGGCTAGTTTGCCATGCCTTTGGCATATCTGGGGTCATCCCCCAACATTAGTCCCGAAAGCTGGTATAGTCCGGCGGATTCTATCCGACGGACCATGCTAGGTTCCCATCATAAAGTACCGGTTTAATCCTTCCGGCTTTCAGCTAGAACCTTCCGGCATCATGCCGAAACCATCTCATCATACCGATCTCAGCGAAAACTTCCGGTAGCTTTGCCATTAAACCTTCCTCGACGAAGTCGAGAATATGTTGGAAGTCGTGCCTGTCAGAGACATGCGCACTGTTTCTGATGCTCCAGTGTCAGGGGTCACTTCCCTTCGACTCTCGCGCTCTCCTTAAATGCGCCACACCGGATCATCGCCGCCGTTCCGGATCCTTGTGGCCTTCGTGTGGCATTCCTGCGCGCTGCATGTAACTCTGCGCCACGTGGCGGCCCACGGGCAAAGTGGAGCGGGCCACGCTCGGTTTCGGCCCGCTAACCTCCTCAGTATAAAAGGGGCGCGACGGTTCCCCTGCGTCGCCCACACTTCACATCATCCTCAACCTCTGCCAGTTCGTGCCCTTCGCCATTTGAGCTCTCAGCGCTTCCGCCCGCCGTCGAGCCCTTGCCCTCCGGCAAACCTTCGCGAGGGAGCGCCAGAGAACTTGTTCGCCCGTACTCGTCGACATCCTCCTCTTCTTGTACGCTGGAGTGCCGCACGACCGCTTCTGCATCTTCTGCTCTCGACGCTGCCGCCGCTCTCCTCGACAAACTTCGGCGGATCCCCGGGCCCTCCGACGCCGAGAACCTCCGCCGCCGCTCTCGAGGTTGGTTTCGCGGCCGCTGTACTCTTTTCCCTCTGTGCCACATTGTTTTTGGGCCGGTAGAATATTTATTCTCCCATTACTTTTGTCTTTTCTCTTACTCGTAGATCTTCGCGAAGGGATAGATTTGGGGAAAGTTGTTTCTTGCTAGGTTCCGCACTTAGCGAAATATGTCTTCAGAGGACTCTTTTCCGGAACTCTCCGCCAGCACCCACCATAGCGAGAGGCCCACTACTTCTTCCGGAGAAGAACTCCCGGTTGATCAAACTGCTGACGGGCTCGAGGAGGACCTCGCCCAGACGGAAGAAGTTACCGGTAGCTCTGCCCAAGCTACCGGTGACCAAGGAAAAGAAACCGGCAGCTCGAGCCGGGGCTCCACCGCCCATTCTTCTGGCATAAACTTGAAGGGATTCGTGGCATAGAAAACAAAAAATTTCCTACGGCGAGAACGCAATCCAAGCCAAGATGCAATCTAGAAGACGGTAGCAACGAGGGGATGAACGAGACTAACCCTTGAATATTTCCAAAGCCTACGAGATTAGATCTCGTTGTTGCAGAAGATGATCACTTGCCGCTTTCAAAAGCGCGTAGAAGATCTTGACGGTGCCACAATCGGGCAGCACCTCCGTACTCGGTCACACGTACGGTGTTGATGAAGACGACGTCCTTCTCCCTGTTCCAGCGGGCAGCGGAAGTAGTAGATCCTCCTCGGAATCCCGGCAGCACGACGGCGTGGTGGCGGTGGTGGTGGAGATCTCCGGCAGGGCTTCGCCTATGCGCTGCGGGAGAGATATGTGGAGGAGGGGTGCTAGGGTTTGGGGAGAGGGGGTGGCTAGGGCGCCGACCATGGGCAGCCCTAGGTGGTGCAGCCAAGAGTGGCTGCCCCCTCCCTCTCCTCCTCATTATATAGGTGGAAATCCCCAAGAGTTGTAGTCCAAGTCTTCGAATAAGACCCCAACAGCAAAACCTCCCAAAAGTGGGAAACCTACTCAAGGAGGGAGTCCTACCCAAGGTGGGACTCCCACCTTTCCTTTAGGTGGGGTGGCCGGCCACCCTTGGTGGAGTCCACCTGGGACTCCTCCCCTTAGGGTTTGGCCGGCCAAGCTAGTGGAGTCCCTTCCTTCCATAGTGCCTTTCTTCCGGACTTTTCTAGAACCTTCTAGAACCTTCCATAAATGCACCGGATCATTTCCAAACTTGGAATATGACTTCCTATATATGAATCTTATTCTCCGGACCATTCCGGAACTCCTCGTGATGTCCTGGATCCCATCCGAGACTCCGAACAAAACTTCGAACTCCATTCCATATTCCATATCTACTTAAACGACATCAAACCTTAAGTGTGTCACCCTATGGTTCGCGAACTATGTGGACATGGAGATCTCTCTCCGTCCAATAACCAATAGCGGGATCTGGAGATCCATAATGGCTCCCACATATTCAACGATGACTTAGTGATCGAATGAACCACTCACATACGATACCGATTCCCTTTGTCACGCGATATTTTACTTGTCCGAGGTTTGATCATCGGTATCTCTATACCTTGTTCAACCTCGTCTCTCGACAAGTACTCTTTACTCGTACCGTGGTATGTGGTCTCTTATGAACCATTCATATGCTTGCAAGCTAATTAGACGACATTCCACCGAGAGGGCCCAGAGTATATCTATCCGTCATCGGGATGGACAAATCCCACTCGTTGATCCATATGCCTCAACTCATACTTTCCGGATACTTAATCCCACCTTTATAACCACCCATTTACGCGAGTGGCGTTTGATGTAATCAAAGTACCTTTCCGGTATAAGTGATTTACATGATCTCATGGTCGAAAGGACTAGGTAACTATGTATCGAAAGCTTATAGCAAATAACTTAATGACGTGATATTATGCTACGCTTAATTGGGTGTGTCCATTACATCATTCACATAATGACATAACCTTGTTATTAATAACATCCAATGTTCATGATCATGAAACTATGATCATCTATTAATCAACAAGCTAGTTATATAAGAGGCTTACTAGGGACTCATTGTTGTTTACATAACACACATGTATCAATGTTTCGGTTAATACAATTATAGCATGGTATGTAAACATTTATCATAAACATGAAGATATATAATAGCCACTTTATTATTGCCTCTTGGGCATATCTCCAACAGTCTCCCACTTGCACTAGAGTCAATAATCTAGTTTATATTTGTAAAGATATAACACCTTGGCCTTCCGGTGCTTTATAATGTTTTGCTCACGGGAAAGGTTTTAGTCAACGGATCTGACATGCTCAGAAACGTATGTATTTTGCAATTCATTTACGTCTTAACGCATCACTCATTTTCCAAATGAGTCGGCATTAAATATGTTTGGTCTTCTGGTGGAACCTTAACTCCGCGGTCTGAAATATGTCACTAATATTGTCACACACAATATAGCTTCAAAGTTCTGACACTATCGGAACTACACCAAGTTCTCAAAGAACTTCTTGACTTAACATCCTCAGTCATTGTCAAAACAATGACATGCTCTGCCTTCTTCTGTAGAATCCGTCACAATATTTAGAACTCGTCTAAATCTAGCATAGACTTATTCTAGCTCATTGTGCTACCTTTTAAACAACACTTAGCCTAATTTAGATTGAAATTTATTTTCATATGTGACCAAACTAATATCGGTGCAACACATTATAGCAATTTGTTTGTCATTACCCCATACAAAATATATATATCCTTGGTTCTTCTAAAGTACTTAAGGATATTCCTACTGTTGTCCAATAATCATCACATGAATCATTCTGGTATATGCTCCTGACTCTTTAGAGCACAGAACATCTGTTTATGTACATATTATTCGTGATCTAAAATCACTCATGTGGTTTTACTCATTGAGTGTCAAATATACTCAAGTCTTGTTTAAACCTTCACATGAAAAGAACATTTTCTTAATATTTCTATATTGAACTACTTCAATATCCATTCTATGTACTTTTGACTTAAACTTATTATGTGTTTCAATCTATCTTCATAGATCTTGACACTAAATAGGTTTTAGTTCTTACACTTTTCATTGAAGTTAATTCTCAATGAAACCTTTTATAATCAAGTATATAATTACATCATTTATAACCAACTATATGTCATCTACATAAAGTACTATAAATATGTCTCAGCGCTCCCACTTAATTTCTTGCAAATGCAAGCATCTTCATCGTTTCTAATGAAATCAAAAAACTCTTTGACTATTTCATCCGGTGAAGATTCCAACTCCGCGATACTCACTTCATCCAATTGAAGTTTGTATACCTATCTAGTATTTCACGAACTAGCAAAACTCTTGGTTGTATCTTGTATACACCTTTAATACACACTTCTGTTAAATAATGTATTTTGCCATCCTACTAGCATATCTCATAAAAGAAACTAGCATGTTGGCCCGCGGTTTTCCGCGGCTAGATTTAATATTATTACATATGTGTGGGTAAATGTTGCTTAGTTTAGTTCTCATCGCCCATTAGATGCCATACAAAATACTTAAATATGATTGTAGAAAAATGTAAATCGTTTGGACTGATACTCAAGTTTTAGCAGAAATCATTCCATTAACCTTTTTCAAATGTTTGTAAATAACTTGTGTATGAAAAAACCAAGAGCAACCCAGGTAAATGGGTTCGGGAGAAAATCATAGGGTTCCATATTATTATGGGCTTTTCCACTTTTGGGATAAAATTTTACTCAGTTCAGATTTCTCTACATGCATACAAAATATATAAAATTTCTTGTAAAAAATAGACATCCCAATGAAGCATATTCAAATTTTGTCAAATTACTTTTCATTCAGCATATTTAGATGTCTGTCGAGATTTTTATGTATGTTAGAAGGATGCCAGGCTTCTGAAGAAAATTATAGGATTTCATATTAGTGTTCATTTTGTTCTCTTTTCAATTTTTCTCATGTCTCGGCCTTCTGTTATTACCAACCATTGTATAATTTATTTGTGGAAGACTCTGACGAAATTTCCCAGTAGCAAATTCTACTTCCGCAATGATATATGCACATACAACGTACTGTATTAATGAAGAGAGAAATTCATGCAACCCTCTGTAATACATACATACATGTATTTCTTTGTATCTTGGCCTAGATCTCCAGCCTATTGACATGAAAGAAGTGAACATCCTCTGAGAAGAAGAACACCTATACATATGTACGGCACATCGCAAAAATAATCGTTAGCACTCCTTGTGGTAAATTCAGTATGGAGAAATTATACCAGTTCAGAAACGGCTTGAACCTTCCATCTCTTTTGCTGTAGTGACATACTGTCTACACAGTCCACAACCTGTCGCCTGGGACGATCTGCAGCGCCTCGGTGGCGGTAGCCCTTTCTAGCTGCATATGCGATGCATGAAGTAATTAAAAACAATACGATCTGCATCTGGTCCTTGCATCAGAATTATGCAGAGATGTTACCAGCTTAGCTCGTATCCATCCTTGTTGGAGACTGATTTGTGACACATGCAATAGTTGGATTTACTGATTTGTGACTTCGTACAAAGGAATGTAGTGGTTGGATACTCACATGGACTGCGGACGTAAAGAACTAATCTTACTTGGTGTTGGTGTTGAAATCTCAATCCATTGTAGAACCTCGTCGGTTTCCTATGCATGCGGACGCGTTTGCTTGTGATGTAGCCGCCGGTCGCCAGCACTTGTATACCTTGGTCGGGATCAGGCGCGCAGAGCGCCGCGTGCGGCCAGCACTTGTATATATACAATGGTCGGGATCAGGCGCGCAGTGCGCCGCGTGTGGACGGCCGGGCGCAGAGCGGCATCTCCATGAGCCGCCACAGTACGGAGGCCAGCGCAGAGCTAGGTTAACAATCGCTGTTCTGGACGCCCTGATTTCCTGCAGGTTTTGTAGAAACGTTGGCTATTTGGGTTGTTCTCATATCCTAACGGAAACAGATTAGGTAAAAAAAATCCAGCTCGCTAGCATCTACGCCAATTTTTTACGTGGACTCTATCCTTTCTTTTGGTATACATGGTTGAATAATCTCCACCGTTTGTCTATCTCAGTTTTAGCGTAATAAATCTACACCATTGGTTGTTTGTTGTTTTAATAATATAATAGATATGCAGCGATTACTAGAATAATCCACATAGACTATAAGCATTGCTACGGAAGATCTAATCTTATCATAGTCAACTCTTTGAACTTTGTCGTAAACAACTTTTCGACAAGTCGAGCTTCTTCAAGGATATTCCATCCAAGTCCATCAATTTTATAGATCCATTTACTTTCAAAAAGTATTCATCTATCATGGATTTCATGGCGCATGGCCATTATAACGGAGTCAGGGCCCATCATAACTTCTTTGTTTGTAGTTGGTTTATCACTGCTCAAAATCAATCCTTTGTCCACCAATCATTTATTTGATCACAAAGTAAACCATACCTACAAGGTTCAATAAGTACTTCAATCTCCATGGCTAAAACACTTTGTAGTCATGGAAGCCATGATCGTCGTGGCCGCTTCCGGAACCAATTTCCGATGCTGCGCTACTCGATCATTATGCTCAGGTTCATAAACCTTATCAAGTTCTATTGTCCTCCCACTCAAATACTTCGCTAGAAAACAATTTCTTGGAAATAAGCAAGTAACATTAACAAACACTTTTGTCTTTTACTTCATAGTGAAAAGAATTCCCAATCAATTCTTTGGGATAACCAACAAAGACATTCATCCGATTTTGGTTGTAAACTCTTAGACCAAAATTTAAAGAAAGGACTATTAGGGTTTATACCCATGCCATAACTTGTATGGTGTCATTTCAACGGATCATGATGATGCTCTATTTAGTGTAAAAGCGGTAGTCTCTAAAGCATAATTCACAAAAATATAATGACATCAATATTTTATCTCATCATTGACCCAACAATGTTTGGATACATCTCTCGGATACTCCATCATCATTATGATACTCCAAGAAACGTGAGTTGTAGAACAATTTCATAACTCTCTTAGATGTTCGCTAAAACTCGTAATTCAAATATTTCCACCATGATCCAATCATAGATATTTGACTTTTCTATTACGATGATTTCCACTTCATGCTGAATTTTATTTGAATCCATTCAAATGTTTCAAACTTCTTCCTTATAGAATATATCCACATATCACTACTAGGAAAAGGGCTATAGCTGCACGGAAGGGTGCCGGCGCACCATCATTGACGCGCGCCGGTGGAAAAATACCACCGGCGAGCCATGTTAGGCCGCGCCGGCGAAGAACCTATACTGCCGGCGTACAAGAAAATTTAGTGCACCGAGAATAAAATTCGAAGAGTTCTGGCCGGAAACAGAAAATATGGGCACCTTACCCCCGGCGCACCTCTATGGTGGTGCGCCGGTGGTAGACAATTTACCACCAGCGCACCACCATAGAGGTGCGCCGGGGGTAAGTTGCCTAGATATTTCTCTCCACCCCCTGATACGTCCATTTTGCATCACTATTTTATATCATAATTTGTTGTTATTCATTGATATATTTCATATTTGGAGATGATACTTATGTTATTTCATCTATTTTGCATGTTTCATGATTATTTGGGGATCGCGCACGGAGCCGAGATTCTGCTGGAAAAAGCACCGTCGGAATGCAATATTTCGGAAGATCAACGGTTGACGGAAATTATATGAAAAATCCTATTTTTCCGGATGACGAAGGGAGCCG
>NC_061509.1:248073753-248086205 GCF_022539505.1 Lolium rigidum | reverse complement strand
CGGGCCCTACATCCCTCGGCGGTGCGGATTTGCGTTGACTCGGCCGACGAACCCGAGATTTCGAGATGCACCACGTCCCGGGCCACCATACGCGACGTTTTGGCCGCTTTCGTCGGGCAAGGTGGCCTCAAAAACGAGAAAAAAAAAGTTTTGACATGCACCACGGAGGGACCAAAAATCGTCGGCCATGGTACACCAGCAACCACGGCGCGACTTCAACTTCATCGGCCATGGCAACTTTTCTTGTAGTGTTATGTGATCAATGTTGAGAGTGTCCACTAGTGAAAGTATGATCCCTAGGCCTTGTTCCTAAATACTGCTATCGCTGTTTGTTTACTGTTTTACTGCATCTATACTTCCTGCAATATTACCACCATCAACCACACACCAGTCCTGGACAACAAAGCACTTTTTTGGTGCCGTTGCTACTGCTCGCATTTATTCATACCACCTGTATTTCACTATCTCTTCGCCGAACTAGTGCACCTATTAGGTGTGTTGGGGACACAAGAGACTTCTTGCTTTGTGGTTGCAGGGTTGCTTGAGAGGGATATCTTTGACCTCTTCCTCCCTGAGATCGATAAACCTTGGGTGATCCACTTAAGGGAACTTGCTGCTGTTCTACAAACCTCTGCTCTTGGAGGCCCAACACTGTCTACAAGAATAAAAGCACCCGTAGACATCAGCTGCCTCATAGATCAACACCTCTAGTGGTCAAGCAAGCAACTCACCTAATAAAACACCTATGTGACTTAGGAAAAGTTGTTTTCCTTTTTCTCCACATCAAACTTTTCTACTCATGGCAACATGAGTGTGCCATATTGATTTTTCTCTTTGTGGTACAAGATAGCTCAATCATCCTTAATTCAAAACTTGGGATCGTCTACCCCTAACTACATCCCTCCCTTATACCCACTCATCCTTGTTGGTTTTGAGGCCATGTCGACCATCTGTGTTGACAGGCTAAAAAATGTCCAGACTTTGGCAGTTGATCTTTTAGCACTGATACGTCTCCGACGTATCGATAATTTCTTATGTTCCATGCCACATTATTGATGATATCTACATGTTTTATGCACATTATATGTCATATTTATGCATTTTCCGGCACTAACCTATTAACGAGATGCCGAAGAGCCGATTCTGTTTTCTCGTTGTTTTTGGTTTCAGAAATCCTAGTAAGGAAATATTCTCGGAATTGGACGAAATCAACGCCCAGGGTCCTATTTTGACACGAAGCTTCCAGAAGACCGAAAGGGAAACGAATTGAGGCGACGAGGCGGTGACACGCCAGGGCGGCGCGGCCCACCTCCTGGCCGCGTGGCCCTGTTGTGTGGGCCCCTGATGCGTGCAGTTGACACACGTCCGTTGGGAACCACAAGAGGAAGGTGTGATGCAGACAGTAGCAAGTTTTCCCTCAGAAAGAAACCAAGGTTTATCGAACCAGGAGGAGCCAAGAAGCACGTTGAAGGTTGATGGTGGCGGAATGTAATGCGGCGCAACACCAGGGATTCCGGCGCCAACGTGGAACCTGCACAACACAACCAAAGTACTTTGCCCCAACGAAACAGCGAGGTTGTCAATCTCACCGGCTTGTTGTAACAAAGGATTAACCGTATTGTGTGGAAGATGATTGTTTGTAGAAAACAGTAAACAAGTATTGCAGTAGATTGTATGCGATGTAAAGAGTAGGACCGGGGTCCACAGTTCACTAGAGGTGTCTCTCCCATAAGATAAAAGCATGTTGGGTGAACAAATTACAGTCGGGCAATTGACAAATAGAGAGGGCATAACAATGCACATACATGATATGATAAATATAGTGAGATTTAATTGGGCATTACGACAAAGTACATAGACCGCTATCCAAGCATGCATCTATGCCTAAAAAGTCCACCTTCAGAGTTATCATCCGAACCCCTTCCAGTATTAAGTTGCAAAACAACAGACAATTGCATTAAGTATGGTGCGTAATGTAATCAATAACTACATCCTTAGACATAGCATCAATGTTTTATCCCTAGTGGCAACAAGCACATCCACAGCCTTAGAACTTTCCGTCACACGTCCCGCATTTAATGGAGGCATGAACCCACTATCGAGCATAAATACTCCCTCTTGGAGTTAAGAGCAAAAACTTGGCCAGAGCCTCTACTAATAACGGAGAGCATGCAAGATGATAAACAACACATAGGTAATAACTTGATAATTAACATAACATAGTATTCTCTATCCATCGGATCCCGACAAACACAACATATGGTATTACAGATAGATGATCTTGATCATGTTAGGCAGCTCACAAGATCCAACAATGAAGCACATGAGGAGAAGACGACCATCTAGCTACTGCTATGGACCCATAGTCCAGGGGTGAACTACTCACTCATCACTCCGGAGGCGATCATGGCGATGAAGAGTCCTCCGGGAGATGATTCCCCTCTCCGGCAGGGTGCCGGAGGCGATCTCCAGAATCCCCCGAGATGGGATTGGCGGCGGCGGCGTCTCAGTAAGGTTTTCCGTATCGTGGCTCTCGGTACTGGGGGTTTCGCGACGAAGACTTTAAGTAGGCGGAAGGGCAACGCGGGGGGCCCCACGAGGGCCCCACACGCTAGGCCGGCGCGGCCTAGGGCTGGGCCGCGCCGCCCTGTTGTCGCGGCGCCTCGTGGCCCCACTTCCTTTCCCCCTCGGTCTTCTGGAAGCTTCGTGGCAAAATAGGACCCTGGGCGTTGATTTCGTCCAATTCCGAGAATATTTCCTTTGTAGGATTTCTGAAACCAAAAATAGCAGAAAACAAGAACTGGCTCTTCGGCATCTTGTTAATAGGTTAGTGCCGGAAAATGCATAAATACGACGTACAATGTGTATAAAACATGTAGATATCATCAATAATGTAGCATGGAACATAAGAAATTATCGATACGTCGGAGACGTATCAGCATCCCCAAGCTTAGTTCTGCTCGTCCCGAGCAGGTAAACGATAACAAAGATAATTTCTGGAGTGACATGCCATCATAACCTTGATCATACTATTGTAAGCATATGTAATGAATGCAGCGATCAAAACAATGGTAATGACATGAGTAAACAAATGAATCATAAAGCAAAGAATTTTCATGAATAGTACTTCAAGACAAGCATCAATAAGTCTTGCATAAGAGTTAACTCATAAAGCAATAAATCAAAGTAAAGGTATTGAAGCAACACAAAGGAAGATTAAGTTTCAGCGGTTGCTTTCAACTTATAACATGTATATCTCATGGATAGTGTCAATGTAGAGTAATATAACAAGTGCAATATGCAAGTATTAGGAATCAATGCATAGTTCACACAAGTGTTTGCTTCTTGAGGTGGAGAGAAATAGGTGAACTGACTCAACATAAAAGTAAAAGAAAGGTCCTTCAAAGAGGAAAGCATCGATTGCTATATTTGTGCTAGAGCTTTTATTTTGAAAACATGAAACAATTTTGTCAACGGTAGTAATAAAGCATATGAGTTATGTAAATTATATCTTACAAGTTGCAAGCCTCATGCATAGTATACTAATAGTGCCCGCACCTTGTCCTAATTAGCTTGGACTACCGGATCATCGCAATACACATGTTTTAACCAAGTGTCACAAAGGGGTACCTCCATGCCGCTTGTACAAAGGTCTAAGGAGAAAGCTCGCATTTTGGATTTCTCGCTTTTGATTATTCTCAACTTAGACATCCATACCGGGACAACATGGACAACAGATAATGGACTCCTCTTTAATGCATAAGCGTGTGGCAACAATTAGTGTTCTCATATGAGATTGAGGATATATGTCCAAAACTGAAACTTCCACCATGATTCATGGCTTTAGTTAGCGGCCCAATGTTCTTCTCTAACAATATGCATGCTCCAACCATTAAGGTGGTAGATCTCTCTTACTTCAGAGAAGACGGACATGCATAGCAACTCACATGATATTCAACAAAGAGTTGATGGCGTCCCCAGGAACATGGTTATCGCAAAACAAGCAACTTAATAAGAGATAAAGTGCATAAGTACATATTCAATACCACAATAGTTTTTAAGCTATTTGTCCCATGAGCTATATATTGCAAAAGTAAAGAATGGAAATTTTAAAAGTAGCACTCAAGCAATTTACTTTGGAATGGCGGAGAAATACCATGTAGTAGGTAGGTATGGTGGACACAAATGGCATAGTGGTTGGCTCAAGGATTTTGGATGCATGAGAAGTATTTCCTCTCGATACAAGGTTTAGGCTAGCAAGGTTATTTGAAACAAACACAAGGATGAACGGTGCAGCAAAACTCACGTAAAAGACATATTGTAAACATTATAAGACTCTACAATGTCTTCCTTGTTGTTCAAAACTCAATACTAGATATTATCTAGACTTTAGAGAGACCAAATATGCAAACCAAATTAGCAAGCTCTAGGTGTTTCTTCATTAATGGGTGCAAAGTATATGATGCAAGAGCTTAAACATGAGCACAACAATTGCCAAGTATCACATTATCCAAGACATTTTAGAATTACTACATGTAGCATTTCCCGATTCCAACCATATAACAATTTAACGAAGAAGATTCAACCTTCGCCATGAATACTATGAGTAAAGCCCAAGGACATATTTGTCCATATGCAACAGCGGAGCGTGTCTCTCTCCCACACAATTAATGCTAGGATCCATTTTATTCAAACAAAAACAAAAACAAAAACAAACCGACGCTCCAAGCAAAGTACATAAGATGTGACTGAATAAAAATATAGTTTCAGGGGAGGAACCTGATAATGTTGTCGATGAAGAAGGGGATGTCTTGGGCATCCCCAAGCTTAGACGCTTGACTCTTCTTAAAATATGCAGGGGTGAACCACGTGGGCATCCCCAAGCTTAGAGCTTTCACTCTCCTTGATCATATTGTATCATACTCCTCTCTTGATCCTTGAAAACTTCCTCCACACCAAACTCGAAACAACTCATTAGAGGGTTAGTGGACAATAAAAATTAACATGTTCAGAGGTGACATAATCATTCTTAACACTTCTGGACATTGCATAAAGCTACTGGACATTAATGGATCAAAGAATTTCATCCAACATAGCAAAAGAGGCAATGCGAAATAAAAGGCAGAATCTGTCAAAACAGAACAGTCCGTAAAGATGGATTTTATTGAGGCACCATACTTGCTCAAATGAAAATGCCCAAATTGAATGAAAGTTGCGTACATATCTGAGGATCACGCACGTAAATTGGCTTAATTTTCTGAGCTACCTACAGGGAGGCAGGTCGAAATTCGTGACAACGAAAGAAATCAGTAATCGCGCTAGTAATCCAAATCTAGTATGAACTTTACTATCAAAGACTTTACTTGGCACAACAAAACACAAAAATAAGATAAGGAGAGGTTGCTACAGTAGTAAAAAACTTCCAAGACTCAAATATAAAACAAAGTACTGTAGTAAAAACATGGGTTGTCTCCCATAAGCGCTTTTCTTTAACGCCTTTCAGCTAGGCGCAGAAAGTGTATATCAAGTATTATCGAGAGATGAAGCATCAACATAATAATTTGCTCTAATAATAGAATCATAAGGTAACTTCATTCTTTTTCTAGGGAAGTGTTCCATACCTTTCTTGAGAGGAAATTGATATTTAATATTACCTTCCTTCATATCAATAGTAGCACCAACGGTTCGAAGAAAAGGTCTTCCCAATATAATGGGGCAAGATGCATTGCATTCAATATCCAAGACAACAAAATCAACGGAGACAAGGTTATTGTTAACCATAATATGAACATTATCAACTCTCCCCAAAGGTTTCTTTTTAGCATTATCGACGAGATTAACATCCAAATAACAATTTTTCAATGGTGGCAAGTCAAGCATATCATAGACTTTCTTAGGCATAACGTAAATACTTGCACCAAGATCACATAAAGCATTACAATCAAAATCGTTGACCCTCATTTTAATGATGGGCTCCCAACCATCTTCTAACTTCCTAGGAATAGAGGTTTCAAGTTTTAGTTTCTCTTCTCTAGCTTTTATGAGAGCATTTGTAATATGTTTTGTAAAGGCCAAATTTATAGCACTAGCATTAGGACTCTTAGCAAGTTTTTGTAAGAACTTTATAACTTCAGAGATGTGACAATCATCAAAATCCAAACCATTACAATCTAAAGCAATGGGATCATCATCCCCAATGTTGGAAAAAATTTCAGCAGCTTTATCACAGTGCAGTTTCAGCAGCTTTAGCAGCTTCGGGCAATTTTGCGGGCTTTGCATTAGAAGTGGAAACATTGCCAACACCAATTATTTTACCATTGATAGTAGGAGGTGCAGCAACATGTGAATCATTAACATTACTAGTGGTGGTAATAGTCCAAACTTTAGCTACATTATTCTCTTTAGCTAGTTTTTCATTTTCTTCTCTTTCCCACCTAGCATGCAATTCAGCCATCAATCTTATATTCTCATTAATTCTAACTTGGATGGCATTTGCTGTAGTAACAATTTTATTTTCAATATCCTTATTAGGCATAACTTTCAATTTTAAAAGATCAACATCAGAGGCAAGTCTATCAACTCTAGAAGCAAGAATATCAATTTTATCAAGCTTTTCCGCAACAGATTTGTTAAAAGCAGTTTGTGTACTAATAAATTCTTTAAGCATGGCTTCAAGACCAGGGGGTACACTCCTATTATTGTTGTAAGAATTCCCATAAGAATTACCATAAGCATTACCATTAGCAGAAGGATATGGCCTATAGTTATTACCATAATTGTTCCTATAAGCATTGTTGTTGAAATTATTGTTTTTAATGAAATTCACATCAACATTTTCTTCTTGAGCAACCAATGAAGCTAAAGGAACATTATTTGGATCAACATTAGATCTACCATTCACAAGCATAGACATAATCACATCAGTCTTATCACTCAAGGAGGAGGTTTCTTCAACAGAATTTACCTTCTTACCTTGTGGAGCTCTTTCCGTGTGCCATTCAGAGTAATTTATCATCATATCATCAAGAAGCTTTGTAGCCGCCCCCAAAGTGATGGACATAAAGTTACCTCCAGCAGCTGAATCCAATAAATTCCGCGAAGAAAAATTTAGTCCCGCATAGAAGGTTTGGATGATCATCCAAGTAGTCGATCCATGGGTTGGGCAATTCTTTACCAAAGATTTCATTCTCTCCCATGCTTGAGCAACATGTTCATTATCTAATTGCTTGAAATTCATTATGCTACTTCTCAAAGATATAATTTTAGCGGGAGGATAATATCTACCAATAAAAGCATCCTTACATTTAGTCCATGAATCAATACTATTCTTAGGCAAAGATAGCAACCAATCTTTAGCTCTTCCTCTTAATGAGAAAGGAAACAATTTCAATTTAATAATATCACCATCTACATCCTTATACTTTTGCATTTCACATAGTTTAACAAAATTATTAAGATGGGCAGCAGCATCATCGTAACTAATACCAGAAAATTGCTCTCTCATGACAAGATTCAGTAAAGCAGGTTTAATTTCAAAGAATTCTGCTGTAGCAGCAGGTGGAGCAATAGGTGTGCATAGGAAATCATTATTATTTGTGTTTGTGAAGTCACACAACTTAGTATTTTCAGGGGTATTCATTTTAGCAATAATAAATAAAGCAAACTAGATAAAGTAAATGCAAGTAACTAATTTTTTTGTGTTTTTGATATAGAAAGCAAGACAGTAAATAAAGTAAAGCTAGCAACTAATTTTTTTTGTGTTTTGTTTAAGTGCAGCAAACAAAGTAGTAAATAAAATAAAGCAAGAACAAAACAAAGTAAAGAGATTGGGAAGTGGAGACTCCCCTTGCAGCGTGTCTTGATCTCCCCGGCAACGGCGCCAGAAAAAAGAGCTTGATGCGTGCAGTTGACACACGTCCGTTGGGAACCCCAAGAGGAAGGTGTGATGCAGACAGTAGGAAGTTTTCCCTCAGAAAGAAACCAAGGTTTATCGAACCAGGAGGAGCCAAGAAGCACGTTGAAGGTTGATGGTGGCGGAATGTAATGCGGCGCAACACCAGGGATTCCGGCGCCAACGTGGAACCTGCACAACACAACCAAAGTACTTTGCCCCAACGAAACAATGAGGTTGTCAATCTCACCGGCTTGTCTGTAACAAAGGATTAACCGTATTGTGTGGAAGATGATTGTTTGCAGAAAACAGTAAACAAGTATTGCAGTAGATTGTATGCGATGTAAAGAGTAGGACCGGGGTCCACAGTTCACTAGAGGTGTCTCTCCCATAAGATAAAAGCATGTTGGGTGAACAAATTACAGTCGGGCAATTGACAAATAGAGAGGGCATAACAATGCACATACATGATATGATAAATATAGTGAGATTTAATTGGGCATTACGACAAAGTACATAGACCGCTATCCAGCATGCATCTATGCCTAAAAAGTCCACCTTCAGGTTATCATCTGAACCCCTTCCAGTATTAAGTTGCAAAACAACAGACAATTGCATTAAATATGGTGCGTAATATAATCAATAACTACATCCTTAGACATAGCATCAATGTTTTATCCCTAGTGGCAACAACACATCCACAACCTTAGAACTTTCTGTCACTGTCCCAGATTTAATGGAGGCATGAACCCACTATCGAGCATAAATACTCCCTCTTGGAGTTAAGAGCAAAAACTTGGCCAAAGCCTCTACTAATAACGGAGAACATGCAAGATGATAAACAACACATAGGTAATAACTTGATAATTAACATAACATAGTATTCTCTATCCATCGGATCCCGACAAACACAACATATAGTATTACAGATAGATGATCTTGATCATGTTAGGCAGCTCACAAGATCCAACAATGAAGCACATGAGGAGAAGACGACCATCTAGCTACTGCTATGGACCCATAGTCCAGGGGTGAACTACTCACTCATCACTCCGGAGGCGATCATGGCGATGAAGAGTCCTCCGGGAGATGATTCCCCTCTCCGGCAGGGTGCCGGAGGCGATCTCCGTAATCCCCCGAGATGGGATTGGCGGCGGCGGCGTCTCAGTAAGGTTTTCCGTATCGTGGCTCTCGGTACTGGGGGTTTCGCGACGAAGAGTTTAAGTAGGCGGAAGGGCAACGCGGGGGCCACACGAGGGCCCCACACGCTAGGCCGGCGCGGCCTAGGGCTGGGCCGCGCCGCCCTGTTGTGGCGGCGCATCGTGGCCCCACTTCCTTCCCCCCTCGGTCTTCTGGAAGCTTCGTGGCAAAATAGGACCCTGGGCGTTGATTTCGTCCAATTCCGAGAATATTTCTTTTGTAGGATTTCTGAAACCAAAAACAGCAGAAAACAAAGAATCGGCTCTTCGGCATCTTGTTAATAGGTTAGTGCCGGAAAATGCATAAATACGACATACAATGTGTATAAAACATGTAGATATCATCAATAATGTAGCATGGAACATAAGAAATTATCGATACGTCGGAGACGTATCAGCCCCTCGCGTCGCCTCTTGACCTGCCCTTCCGCCTACATATAGTCTTCGTCACGAAACCCCCAGTACCGAGAGCCACGATACGGAAAACCTTCCAGAGACGCCGCCGCCGCCAATCCTATCTCGGGGGATTCAGGAGATCGCCTCCGGCACCCCGCCGGAGAGGGGAATCATCTCCCGGGAGGACTCTTCACCGCCATGGTCGCCTCCGGAGTGATGAGTGAGTAGTTCACCCCCGGACTATGGGTCCATAGCAGTAGCTAGATGGTCGTCTTCTCCTCATGTGCTTCATTGTCGGATCTTGTGAGCTGCCTAACATGATCAAGATCATCTATCCGTAATTCTATATGTTGTGTTTGTCGGGATCCGATGGATAGAGAATACTATGTTATGTTGATTATCAATCTATTACCTATGTGTTGTTTATGATCTTGCATGCTCTCCGTTATTAGTAGAGGCTCGGCCAAGTTTTTACTCTTAACTCCAAGAGGGAGTATTTATGCTCGATAGTGGGTTCATGCCTCCATTAAATCTGGGACAATGGACGAAAAGTTCTAAGGTTGTGGATGTGCTGTTGCCACTAGGGATAAAACATTGATGCTATGTCCGAGGATGTAGTTATTGATTACATTACGCACCATACTTAATGCAATTGTCTCGTTGTTTGCAACTTAATACTGGAAGGGGTTCGGATGATAACCCGAAGGTGGACTTTTTAGGCATAGATGCATGTCTGGATAGCGGTCTATGTACTTTGTCGTAATGCCCAATTAAATCTCACAATACTCATTATATCATGTATGTGCATGGTCATGCCCTCTCTATTTGTCAATTGACCGACTGTAATTTGTTCACCCAACATGCTATTTATCTTATGGGAGAGACACCTCTAGTGAACTGTGGACCCCGGTCCATTCTTTTACATTGAATACAATCTACTACAATACTTGTTCTACTGTTTTCTCGCAAACAATCATCATCCACACTATACATCTAATCCTTTGTTACAGCAAGCCGGTGAGATTGACAACCTCACTGTTTCGTTGGGGCAAAGTACTTTGGTTGTGTTGTGCAGGTTCCACGTTAGCGCCGAAATCCCTGGTGTTGCGCCGCACTACATCCCGCTGCCATCAACCTTCGACGTGCTTCTTGGCTCCTACTGGTTCGATAAACCTTGGTTTCTTACTGAGGGAAAACTTGCCTCTGTACGCATCACACCTTCCTCTTGGGGTTCCCAACGGACGCGTGTTGTACGCGTATCAAGCACCCACAACTGTTATTGTTGACCTCAATGCATAGATCCCCTCTATGCAACACCCTCTACCATCTCCACGTCCTGCATGTCTCATTCTATCCTTGCAGCACATTTATTCACTTGATCTTGTACCCTATCCAATGTTTAACCTCAAGATCACTTCCTTCACTTTTACCTCTTGTTTTTATTCAAGTTTAATCTTCACAAAACCAAGAGTGGGAATGATGGGTACATTTTGTAGCCACCATCTACCCTTGAGAACACTCCTCCCTAAAATAGTTCTCCTCCTCAAAAACCCTATTGTTTTCCTTCTCTGGTTTTGATCACAAAACTACTTCTAGATTTATTAAAGCTTCTCAAAATATTTCTTCAAAGAAAACAAGGAACTGAAATGGATTTTGTTCTCCATCCCATTTCTACCACGTACTGATTTCTGAAAACTTTTATTTCTATTTTGCTTTCGTTTTTACAAAAAGGCTTGTTATGGTACCTACACCATTTCTTGTTTCCTCTTTCTTATTTTACATTTGAGAAAAACTCTACTTTACTTGAGAAAGTAAGTAGAACATTTTGAACTCCTATGCTCCAACTAGTTCTCTCAACATTTTCAAATTCCATTCCACTTGGGTTCTTCCCCAATTGTCTCTAGACAATTGAGGTGTGCCCTGATACGTCCCAAACGTATCTATAATTTCTTATGTTCCATGCTACTTTTATGACAATACTCACATGTTTTATATGCACTTTATATCATATTATGGCATTTATTGGACTAACCTATTAATAAGATGCCACAGTGCCAGTTTCTGTTTATTATGTCTGTTTATTGCGTAAAAGGCCCAAAAACCAAAGTGCTCGGAAAAATCCAGAAAAATCACGAAAATTCTATTTCGCCGGAAGACTCACGGAGCCAGAAGGGCTAGGCCAGAGGAGGCCCAGGGCCTCCTCCCCACAAGCCGGCGCGGCCTGGAGGGTGGTCACCCCACCCTATTGTGTGGAGCCACCGCAGCCCTTCCGACGTCGCCTCTTCGCCTATATTATCCCTCGAGACCTAAAAACTCGACACGGATGAACGAAACTCCAGAAAGACTCCAGGGACGCCGCCGCCATCGCGAAACTCCAATTCGGGGGACAAAAGTCTCTGTTCTGGCACCCTGCCGGGACGGGGAATTGCCCCCGGAGTCATCTCCATCGACACCACCGCCATCTTCATCACCGCTGCTGTCTCCCATGAGGAGGGAGTAGTTCTCCATCGAGGCTAAGGGCTGTACCGGTAGCTATGTGGTTCATCTCTCTCTCCCATGTACTTCAATACAATGATCTCATGAGCTACCTTACATGATTGAGATCCATATGATGAGCTTGTAATCTAGATGTCGTTATGCTATTCAAGTGGATTTTACTTATGTGATCTCCGGAGACTCCTTGTCCCACGTGTGTAAAGGTGACAAGTGTGTGCACCGTGTGGGTCTCTTAGGCTATATTTCACAGAATACTTATTCACCGAGTTATGATTTGAGTTGGATGTCTCTATGAAATTGTGGTGTGTTAGTACCTCCTATGAATGCTCACAAGTGATGACGTGGGGTGTTTATTAGTACTTGGGAATACATCTTTAAGGTTTGCCTACATGATGAATTAGTGTTCGTTATCTTGCCAAAGAGTAATTCAGAGTAGCATAGTGAAGTGCTTATATTTATATTCAATTATG
>NC_061509.1:248055411-248073653 GCF_022539505.1 Lolium rigidum | reverse complement strand
GTACCCATGCCATCCGCCACTCTGGCCCTAGCAACTTCTACGAGTGTAGTTGAGAAGGTAGCCAACTTGGCCAAACCGACAGCAGAAACACCAGAGCCGATCATCTCTTCTTCTGTTGAAAGCCGATATTGCAGACCAATGCCAACGGCACTGCTGAACTGACACATCTGACAGCACTGCTGAACTGGCGACCCTGCGCAAAGGGTTGGAGGTCCTCGAAGAGAAGGTCCGGGCAACAAAAACAGCTCATTGAAGCTGATGAAGCACTCATCGTTCACTCCCTCGAGGAAGCAGAAGGCCTCGAAGCTGAACTGAAGACCGACTTGGCCGAAACCCGCGCCTTGAACATGCAGCTGGTAGATCATGTGTAATTTGTACTAGAGTCGATGGCTGTGCATCGGCTTTGTTTCCTAGTTCTAAAGTCGATGTCTGTGCATCGGCTGTACATTATGAATTTTTTTTTACTGTGGCCGATTTTTTTATCAGCCCCCAATATTTCACTGCACATGTATCGCACATGTTCATCTGATTAGGTGCCCCCCGAGCCGAATACGTCGAGTAACTGCAGATATCGGCTCGTGGTTAGCCAAAGCACTGTATTTGAACATCGGCTCTGTCAGGACCAATGTTGACCTCTTCCATCTCATCAGCCGACGTAAACCCGTATCCCCGCTTCCCGCCGCCCGTTAGATCGACGTTGAACACGGGCAGAACGTATGGTGAGGATAATTTTGGCCGATTGCTGGAATCGGCCTCCATGTTGATTGAACTGCTCAATGAAGGTTTACATCTTGGTCTTGCTTCAGTATAACTACGTGACATGCTTGAGACGAGATTATCCCTTTTATTTTTTGGGGCCGATCACAAGGATCGGCCTTGCCAACGTACGTCCATAGATTTTGCTCTTGTTACACGGTCAGGCCGGTGGATAAGACCAGCATCACCCCGTCCTTCGTCACATCGATGCGCTCGCAGTCATACAGAGTGATGCCCGAGAGTGGCTCTTGGCCTGTCGTCTCCCAAACGTTTATGCCAGCCGTTGAAATCTCGGTTGAGTCATCTGCTTGGACGACCTCTACTTCATCTCCATCCCACTGTATTAAACATTGGTGCATCGTGGATGGAATGCAACAGTTGGCGTGGATCCAATCTCTCCCTAGCAGGACAGCATAGGTGCTCTTGCTATCGACAATAAAGAACGTCGTAGGGATGGTTTTTCTTCCTATGGTCAGATCCACGTTCAGAACACCTTGTGCTTCAGATGCTTGGCCATTGAAATCGCTCAGTGTAACGTTGGTCTTGATCAGATCCGAGCTAGAGCGTCCCAACCGACGTAGCATGGAGTATGGCATGATGTTGACTACCGCTCCGGTGTCCACCAACATCTTGTTGACAGGCTGCCCATTGATGTAACCTCGCAAGTACATGGCCTTTAGGTGTCTGTAGCTTCTTTCTCGTGGCTTCTCAAAGATAACTGGCCGTGGGCCGCAGTCAAGTTGTGCCACAGGTGCTTCGTCTAATCCTGGAGCACTAAACTCCACCGGAAGGATGAACACCATGTTTATGCCAGCCGATGTCTCATCATCGGCTTTCCTTTGTCTGGGGCGCCACTCTTTCTTTTCTGGCCGACCTTCTTCGTCCAAAGTTCGCTGAATTTTCGCGGCCAGATCAGGCCGCGCCTTCCTTAACGTGTGCAGGTATAACCTTTCGGCTTCCTCCAAACCACGTAGTCGCTGAACCCTACGCTTTTGGGAACGGCTGAGTCCATCAGGGCACCACCTTGGCCGGTGGTACTTATCTTCTTCTTCTTCATCATCGTCTTCTAACTCCTCGAGATCTTCCACCCGAGAGGACTCAGCGTGCTTGTTCCGAGGTGGGAGAGGTCCTAGACGTTTGAACACGGACACGTCACCTGCACCCTTCTTCTGTCTACATTCTGGGCAGTTGCCGATTGTAGGCAATCGGCTCATTCCTGAATCCCAGCAGTGTCTGAAGAAGGGACAGTCCCAGTGCCTATCCACGTCGTCTTGCTCTCTTGACTTTTCCTTGGCGTGGCGCTCATATCTCTCCTCAACGCGATCATGCCGACGATGTCTCCTAGCGTCCCTGCTAGCCAGACGATCTCTTTCGTCAACGTTGTCGTATCGTCGGCGTTGGTCGTACTGACTCACGTATTTGTTGAGGAGGTGATCAGAGAGAGGTCGCTGATATCTCACATTCTTCACTTCTCCCTCTGTGATGTAGCGCTTGCCATCGTGCCGGAGCCGGTCGCGTGGAACGGCTTCCTCTTTGTCCTTGTTATGAGAGCAGGTGCCCTCGTCTCTGTCCTTACCGAGTGGTGCCCCGGTCCTACCATGTTGATGCTGAACGAGAAACCTGGCTGGAACTCCCCAGGGTAAGTGCACTCCACCATGTTAACGGCGGGGAAGGGGTGTGTGTCGACTTTCATGGCGTACTGGCTAAAAATTAGACGCCCTTGTTCTGACGCCACACCCTGCAGTCGTTGGTGTTATGGGTGAACGTGTTATGCCACTTGCAGTATGGCTTTCCGTTCAGCTCCTACGCCGTGGGGATTTTGTGGCCTTCGGGTACCTTTAGCTGCTTCTCCTTAAGTAAGAGGTCGAAAATTTAATCAGCCTTGGTCACATCGAAGTCAAACCCTCTTGGAGGACCTTGTGGCTTAACCCATTTGCAAGACACGGGGCTTGCCCCCCGAGTCCATTCAGCCACTGCTACCTCTTGATCTCCCGCAGAGCCTTCATCTACATCTGCCTCAACCGGGACCACCGCACGCTTGAATTTATCCCGGTACACCTGCGGGTGGCGCTGTTCATATAATGACAGCTTACGCACCATATGCGCCGGTGAAGGGTGAGTACGCTTGGGAGGCCACATCCTTGATCGGTGATGCGAGACCCACCACCGCCAACTCGGCTCGCTTCTTTTTCGGTCACACGAGCCGAATAGCATCGGTTCCTAACGGTCCTGAAGCGGCCGGATGTATTCGTCGATATCGTTTCTCCGCGCTTCGTCGCACTTGTGCTAGATCGGCAATGCCGAGGCTCGGAAGCTTCGAGTGATACTGCATGTGGAGCTTGTTCTTCCAACTGCTTCCAAGTCCGGATTGAGTCCGGTGGCAGCGATGTGTACCACCCGAAAGCCGATCCTGTGAGGGATCGTGCGAAGAACCTCACACGTAGTTCATCTGATGCTGAGATCGTGCCCAGCTGCGCCAAATATCGGCTCACGTGTTCGATTGAACTGGAGCCATCTGACCCACTAAACTTGGAGAATTCAGGAAGCCGATATTTGGGTGGTAGTGGGATCAAATCGTACTCGTTGGGGTACGGCTTGGAATAGTCGATTGCCCTCCTTTTCGGCACTATGCCGAACTGGTCTCTCAAGATCGTACTGATCTGATCCGCGGTGCTGGCTGCTGGAGTCGAACTCTGAAGATTCGCTGGAGTGGCATACTTAGCCAGCCACGCTTGCTTCTCAAGCTCTGAGCTAACTGCAGGAGTTGAGCTCTGGAGGTTCGTCGGAGTGGCATACTTAGCTAGCCACGTACGCTTCTCAAGATCTGTTCCGAAGTTCCTCCTGCTGTTCCAGAAGTCCCTGTTGTTGCAGCCTGGTTCGTGAGTGCCCAGTTACTGCAGTCTGGCACATATGTGCACGTGTATCCGTGAGGGATCTCCTTAGGCGCCTCATACAAGAACTGGTAATCACTAGGGTCACCACCGAGACGACCTATGCCGGCGAACTCGGCACTTCTGGTGCTGCCAACGCGATCGGCAGCGGTGGTCGGGACTGGAGTGGTATCTCTCCTTGGTGAGTCCCTAGAGCTGGTCCTGATGGAGAGTGCTGATGCCTCATGATTTCCTGGATCACCCGAAGGGCGACATGCTCCAAAGTGTTCACCAGGCTCTCAGAATGGCGGTGCAGCGAATGAGCTACCATGAAATTAATCTCCTCACGCAGAGACCTGGTGCGTTCTTCTGAAGGGGCGGACAAGTCCACTCCATCGAGCGCGCCTTCAGGTGAGAACCCTTTCCACCTGATGTCGTGTGAGCGGGTTCTCTGGAAAGAGCCGATGAGGTCGGCTTCGAGGATAGCTTTGACCTCGTCATACTTCTTCTTGAGCTCCTCGGTCGGATCTTCGTACGTGGTCGGAGTACCTTCCGCCATCTCGGATGTAGATGGCGATGCGGTTGATGTTGAAGACGGTCCCACCGAGCGTGCCGGAAATGTGTTGCGGTCGGAAACCCACCGGCGAGCAGCGACGGGCAACACGAGTAGAGCCGGGAGGCTCCCGGGACTGCGGCTGGCCCCGGTCCCTCGAGCGACGGCCCGCGAAGCCTCGGCACGCACGTCCGATGCTGGTGCAAGAGCGTGCCACCCGACCTATACCCGGTCGAGGAAGGTGATGGATTTGCTCCGCTTAGTTTCTCGCATGGCATACACATAAACATTAAATACGAGCCTCGATCGGCTCTCAGGTTGTCATGTGAATCGGCTCAAGGAGCCGATCCACCCATGATCCGTATGAGGTATACGATCACATGGTGGTCCTGCTTGATCAATATAAAGCTAAAACGACCTACGACGATTTAGGGTTTTCACCACATAATCGGAACATCCTACGCGTGATTGAGCACTGGCAGCCACGCACGGTGATAATAAACCGACCCTAGACAAGGCCTAAAAACCAACATGAAGTTGATCCCCGGAACATCTCATCTAGGGTTAGCAAACTACACCCTACGTGCTACTGGATCCTTCAACCCGTTTGCAAGGCCTAACTTATGCAGACATTAAACTAATCCTTGAAGAACAAGGAGCAATCATAACGGATCGGATCCACTAAATAATGATCAAGCGAGGTGCCGCCCTTACACCTAAGATAGGTGTAAGGACGGCTAGACGTCTAAGGGTTGCATGGACGAAAGCATATGATACGATGAAACACTGCTAACCCTAACACATCTATGATAACTACGTTGCTCGCCATCAACAAGGCTTCAGCACGAGCAACGCATGAACAACGAATAAACGTGTACTGCCTAGATCGCAAGATGCGATCTAGGCAGCATGATGCTTACCCGGAAGAAACCCTCGAAACAAGGGGTTGGCGATGAGCCTAGATTGGTTTGTGATGAACGTGATTGTTGTTTTTCTCAATAACCCTTGATACATATTTATAGTCCGTAGACTTTCTAACGTGGGAGTAATCCCAACCGTGCACGAGCCAAATTCTACCTAACCGACACGTATCCTACTATATCTACAGATACACGGGCGAACTAGCCCAAACTTTGTATACAAGGCCGATTCATGTATTTCTTCCAGGTATATTCTTCAAGCCCATCTTAATCGCGGCCCACCTCCGATCCAGTCAAATTCTGGTGATAACAAGACGAAGCACGTAGGATCGATGGTTGGCCATATCTGCATCCTGCTAACCGCGCACTCGGCCACGACATGCTCATGCGCGACTACTTCGCTGTGTACCTGCCCAATCTTTTTCGACGGTGATACCGAATGCACAGGGTCTATTAGTGAAGATAGTTGAAGCATGGAAGGCCAATTGCTGATTTTTCACCCGCCGGAGGAACGCGGCCGAGCTGCTAGGTTTTAGCCCGTACCAAAAGAGCTCGACAACAATGTGAATGATCGCCTATGGCATTCCGATGGACTACACCAACGTGTGCCCCCACATTAGCGAAGATAAGTGTGCTCGCATGTTTGCCATGGTGGTTATTCCTTTTGTTTTGGCCAGTGTATCTTTGAGCTTCGAATGAAGAGGACATGAAAAGATTAATCCAGTCGTGTCCCCCAAATCGTCCCCCAAACGTTCCCAGCCGCGTCCCTCAAAGCCGTTTTTTGTCCGGCGCGCCCCGATACGGTGTCCGGCGCCCCGAACCCGTCCCCGCCCCACAGGGGACGCTCCGGGCACGCCGGGCACAACGAAAAGCGAGGCGAGGCGTGGCGAGACCGACGCGTCAGCGGCACATTAAAGTTTGGAGCTAACATTCGCCTAACTCGCGATGGAAGTTATTCGCGCGCAGTGACACGCGACCGAAGCGTCGCAGCTTTGCCTTAATGACGACGGAGGGGTAGGTAAGACGTCTCGTCGGTGCTACGCAGCCTCCATGCATTACTGGCGTTGGCATGCTACCGCTCGTTTCCACGCTTTCTTCCCGCCGCTTCTGGCCTCTTCCCGCGCTTTCTTCCCGACGCCGGCGTCTATAAAAGGCCTCCCGGCTCAATGGCAGCCACCACAGCCACCGGCACCCCTTTCTCCGCCACAAGCACAACCCTCGTCGCTCGAACACCACTGCGCAATGATGAACCGCCCCGGCGCCGGCTAGTTCCCTCCACCGCCATCTCCTCCACCACCACCTCCACCACCGGATTCGCAGTTCGGCATTGACGCCGCCGCGGAGGAAGAGTCGTGGCGGCGCCGGGCAGAGCTTTGGCATGCAGAGCGGCGGCATCGGCGGGAGGCAATCGAGCAGCGGGAGCGTCAGCAGCGTGAGGCGGCGGCGTCAGCAGCGGGAGACCCCGCAGCTGAGGAGAACGCGGCGTGGGAGGAGGTGGCGCTGGCGGACACCATTGCGACGTTCGACGCCGCCACTGCGGAAGAGGCGCGATGGCGCCGGACGGAGGAGATGGCCGAGCGGTGGTGTACGGAGCGGCGGCACCAGCGCATGGAGTGGGAGGCGCGGTACTGTGAACGGAGGGAGGCGATCGAGCGGTGGCGGCGGGAGGCGATGGAGCGTCAGCAGTAGCTGGCGGCGGAGGAGCGTCAGCAGCGGGAGGCGGCGCTGGCGGCAACGGAGGCGGCCTGGGGGCGTGAGCGGACGCGTTGGCGGCGGAGGTCGACGCGTTGGCGGCGCAACTAGAGGCGCAAATGGAGGAGGGGGCGGACGAGGACGAGGACAAGGACGAGGCGGAGGAGGACAAGGCGGAGCAGGAGGACGACGACGACGATGACGGGCCGCACCAGGACGAGGCGACGGATTAGCAACACGCGCTCGTTGAGTCCTTCGAGTCGGAGAAGAAGCTCCAGGACGATACCCGTGCCCGCGAAGAGGCGCAGATTCGCCGCGCCATCGAGCTATCCCTCCAGGCGGCCCAGCAGGGGAGGACAGGCGACGACGCGCTGCTTGAGCAGCGGCGTCTGGTCACCACCCTACGCATGGAGAGGTGGCGCGCGCAGCAGGAGCTGCGGCGGAGGGGAGGCGACGACGGGGTAGGGCCGTCGAACGCACCGCCGGGCGGTTAGTAGGCTAGGGTTTTTAGATGAAATCTAGCCGTTTTTCATTCAAACTTTGTAATATATAATCAAATTTGAATGAAAACCTTTATTTTCGTGCACTAAATATTCATTTGGGGTACGCGGCTGGGGAGCGCCGTCCCCAAACGCGGCACGAACAAAACACGTCCCGTAAATGCTCAATCCGGCACCGTTTGGGGGACGGTTTAGGGGACCCGACTGGAGATGCTCTAATGGCACACAATAAGAGCCAAGGTTGATCAGACATGCTAGGGAGCATAGATTGTATGAATTAGAGATTAAAAAGAAAGAATAGCCACAAACTAGCTAGCTAGCCACACTAGGGGAAAGCTACAAGGTGTCGACGGCCCGTTCCTGTGTCAACGGCATTTATCGGGGTTGTCGGCATAGGGGCGGCTCCCGCAGGCCAGCAGAAGTGTTGTCGGCACAAGGAGTTATGTGTCGATGGCCACCGTCAGCACAGTTTGGCCTGTCGGCATACCACTTCCCGTGCTGATAGCCGCCGTCGGTGCAACACACCCTGTTGGCATAGGGTCTATCGTGTGGATCCAGGGGGTTGCGCCGTGATAGCGGGGCAACGATGTCATGGATATGCTGACGGCCTGACCGTCGGCCTAGGTGTTTTTTTTCTTTTGCATATTTATACTCATTTATTTATTACCCTCAATTATTTTGTTTTTTTTTCCGTTTTTGCCAGCTAACTAGAAGAAAGAGAACAAACAAGCAGCAAAGGCCTAGCCCTATAGCTAGAATAAATCTCCGCTTTGAGCATGAGCAGAGGTGGTACCCCATGCTATGGTGCCGATCCTCTATGGTGCCTTTGGTAGTCTGTATCTATTTCCTAGCTAGCGAGATGAGCTTACCTACGCGTTGCGAACGGGCCATGGACCATAAAATGCGGGTCGTTTTGTAGTCTGGGCGGCCTTTTCTGCACCGGAAAGAGAAGCCAGGCCTCATTGTTTGGGTGCCTGCACAGACTACTTTCTTCCCTGATTGTGCAGCCCACATCATGTTTGGTTGCAGATAGGAGCGTCCTGTGGTAACCACTTCCCTTAGAGTGGTGAGGTTGCCCACTACTGCTAACTGAATAACAACACACCGCAGATTCAGTTCATCACAAAAGGTGTTGGTAATACACAACAACTACTTAGTGGGCGATGCATCACGAGCGAAGCAACTATAATTCATGATGCATCACATGTTGATCTCACGAGGGGTTACTATATACCACCTCAAACAAGTTCATCATTACAGACTGGGGATCAAGTTTAAGCAAGTCCTAGCTAATGGAGAGATATGAGACCACCTCCCAAAATCAGCAGATCATGACCAAGGATGCAGAAGCACTAAGCATGAAACTCGTCTTCGTTGTCTGCAATAAAGTCGATAGCCCTGACCAACAATTTAGGTTGGAATAGGTGCACCCTGCAGACAAACCGGAGCGTGAAGATCGTCTTCATCTGAGCATAATTCATGATCGGGGTCCCGACGTACTGACGATGCCTCATGTTGCGCTGCAATCCACAAGGAACAACTGTTAGTCCGGTGATATTCACATACAGATCTATGAAGGAACTCAATGAGTCTTACTACCTGAATGTACTCATCCGCCGTATCTTCATCAACAGCATAGAAGCAACAACCATCTTCGCTCCAGTCCAGATTGCCATCGGGTTTTATCTTCAGTACGATGCTCCATTTCGTACTCCAGTTTCTGATGTGGTTGTAGAGCTGAAGAGTGGTCACTTGTATGTCAGCGAATGCAAGAACATCAGCAACTACCTTCTTCATATGCTGCTATTTGAATCCCATGTTAAAGCAGACGCCGCTACAGATGAGTTGAACCAACCGGTTGAGCACAAACTCTGAAAGGTCAGGTTTCTGAACCATGACTGGTTTGCTTGAAATCAGACATTGCTCAGCATTGACAGTAGGAGCAGAAAGATCAGGGGATCCCAATGGTATGATCGCCTACATGAAAAAACCTAGCAGATCAATGAACTACTACTAAAACATCCTTAAGCAGCACCACATCAATGAACAACGAGATAAGTAAGAGAGACCTTACATTCAGAGGAGCCACACGCAGCACCGAGGTCGCGGAAGCAGGGGACCCAGACGAAGATGCATGCAGCACCATCGTCCCAGTGGAAGAGTCAGATGCAACGGCGACAACCGTCCCCGTGGAATAGTCAGATGCAACCTGGACATTCCCTCGACTGGCGACGAAGGAATGTCCTACAGTGGATTCGTTCAGACCCCTATGTTTATTCAAAAGATCTAGATCTAAGGCTATAGTTTGCAGAATCTTACCACAACCGTAGTCATCCATGCAGAGGAAGAATACGACCATCCGCGGCCAGTAGCCACCGCCACAACCACTGTTGCCGCCGCAAGCCTCGCCGACCGTGCGGGTGAGGAAGAGCCGGCCATGTCGCTAGAAGGGTGGATGAACTCGAAATGGGGGGATGGGGGATTTTGGATTTGGCGGTGAGAGAGCCACCCCTATATACGATGACGAGAATTCAAGCGCGGTGACCGAATTCATCCCGCCGAGATTTCGCCGTCCCACGCGAGCTCACGCCATCTCCGCGGTGGCTCTACTGGAACGCGGCGTTCTCGAGTTCTGCGAAAATGGGGGTGGCTCGCTACAAATGGTCGAATTAGATGTTCCTCCAGGGCCTGGCCCAAGGATGCTATGAAAACCGATTCATGCAAGAACGTGGACGAGGCCAGGTAACTAAACAGACCGAAAATGACTAACCCCATGCGAGCCAAGGCGAGACCAGACTACCAAACTACCAAACGCGCCCCTGTCCGTTAGCACCGTCGGCTGGGTCACGGAACGGCGGGGACCAAGGATGCACGCACGCATGGGTTAATAGTGTGCCAGTACGTACAACGCAGATGCATGGCGTAGGAAGTGCCAAAAGAGAAGGATCTTGCTCCCACCACTGTAAGTTTTCTTTTGGCACTGACTGTCTCCCGCATGGTGCTCCGGTTCTTGTTTGTAGCCTCCATGTGCACAGCCAATTTGGACAAAAGGAAAATAAACAAAATAGCCAATGTTACTATGGCAGTACGAGAGTGAGATAGCATGTTTCGCCGCCCTGGTATGTTTTCTTGGATGCTGTGTGTGCTCCCATGCATCATTTGGACCAGATGCATGGACATACTATCAAATTCAATAAGTAAACTACATAGCTAGCTGTCCTTGTATAGTGCCGTTCATATTTAATTAGATCAGTAGTGTAGACTGGCAAATAGCTTACTCGTCATTCGTCATTGGCTCTTTTAGGAGTATTCTGTTTATGTTAGTGAACCTGCTGCAGTATATACTTGCATCGAGACCGAGTGAAGTACATATACTTTGCCCTGCTGGAATCTTTCAGTTACAGGAGCACTATACAGCAGAATATTCGGATCTACAGCTGATGGCATGCAGGAGTTCATTCATTCATCAATTAGAGGAGACAACGTTACTTAACTAATTTATGCCTACAGATCCATCGAAACCTTTGTCTGGCCTAGTGAGACGCATGTGTCATGACAAGATCGCACTCAACTTCCAATCTTCCATTCGGTCAGAAAGAAGCAAGCCACATGTGGATCCGATTTTCGTCTCCACCGATTCAAAAAGTAAGCAATGTAGCCGATGAAGATGAGAGGATCCAATGTCTGCATGCATCAACGTTATCTATCCCTTCCACCCGCGCGCTCGGGGGACATGCGTCATGCATCTAACACTTCGAGAATTTGAAATGGCATCCAAAGAAATCGGAGGAAATCGAATCCTATGTTTTCTGTCAAGCCAAAAGTGGCCGCCAGCATGTTAATTACATATTTGAACATATGCATGGAAGGATCTACTAATGGATTCTCTTGCATGGTAAACCAAACCATTCAAATTCAAGTGGGACAACTGCATCCTTTGTTTTCATCATCGCATGATCCATCACACGACCAGGTACTGCGGTAGAGATGCCACACACGTGCATACCCGCCGTTAATCGGCTTGCCTAGTATACCGCCGTGGCCAGAAACGCCCACGCGCGCACGGCAGTGTGACGACGACACCGCAGCCTGTGTGCCGGTGCCGCCGGGGACCGCGGCCGCGCGACCGAGCCGGCGACTCCGCTCCACGCACCGCATACACCTGCTCTCTGACAGTCGTACGTGCGGTCCGTGCAGTGTAAGGACGGCTGCTGGCCTGCTGCCGTTGTTGGTTATCGTCGCCTCATCTGTGGCCAGCAGCAAGAACCGCAATCGACCACTTGCCGTATTACATTCTGTTGCCAGATCATGTTCATCTGACACTCTGTTCCCCGAAGCACTTCTACCGCTCTCCTCAATTTCGGCTGGATATATATATAGTTTGAACCTCAATGCGGAAAAAGCACGTCCCAACGACGGCCGCGATCATTGTAGAGAGAACCTTCGCCGCCGCGCAGACAGCTCTCATGTGTGGAGTGCTGCAGTGATGAGGATATTCCTACCTCACTACTACCTCCGTCATTAACAAATGAAGATGAACCTGCTGTGAAGCTCAAGTCCAATGAAGTTTGGATTGGACCAATTACAAGAGCTCGTGCGAAGCTACTTAAACAACGAGTGAACTTGTTTCTAAACGATACTTTGATTGATGAGAACTTTATACTGCCTAAGTCCTATTACTTATGTATCATCAGGTATCAAGAGAAGACAAGCATCGCACGAGGACAGGAGCAGCTGGACATGAAGACGGACGTCAAGAGGGCCGTGAAGCTGGACATGGAGCTGGACATGAAGATATCTCATGGACGCGCGAGGAGAGAGCGGGAGGAATGCGCGAGAGGAGAAGAAGAAGTCCAGGCCGGTCCAGAACCCGGTCGGACCGGCCCCCGGACCGGCCAGCCCGGTCCTCGGCCCGGTCGACCGGTCGTAAACCGGCCACCAACCGGAGGGAGCGTATTATGCCGGACGAAACCGGAAACCTCGCGGTTTTCCGGTTTCCGACCGGCTGACCGGACCACCAACCGGACCGCCGGTCCACAGCCCGGTTGACCGGACCATGAGCCGGACCGCCCGGTCCACGGCCCGGTCGACCGGATTCCGGACCGGACCGAGTCCGAGTCCGTCTCGACCGGATCTATTGCGGGTCGGTTATTTTTGTATCTTTTCGACCAGAACTCGTCCCGGACACCTATATAAGTGCCCGGGACGCCCCCTAGTTGCTTTAGACCACGTTTAAGATAAACCCTAGTTCTTAGTTGTTTGCTCTGCAAAACTATTGAATTCCCTACACCATATTGCTTGGATATTGTGTAGATCCTGTTTAAGTCTTGTGTGATCTGTTGTTCCATTGGGAATTAGACGGTTGCAACTTACCGCTTCGTGATCGGCGGCTACGTGCGCAAGTGTGTGGAGTTGCGAATATCTTGCGGGGTTGAGAGCTGTTGCATTGGCGACGAGGGACCAATCGAGAGATCTCGTTGCGTCATACAAGTTATCATCCACTACATCGTCATGTTTCTCCGCTGCCATCACCACGTGATCATCATCACCACCGTTGCTTACTGAGAAGATCGGACCACCCCTTATCATGCAGTAGATCGATCGGGTTGGCAAGCAGAGCTATCGATCGACAACCGACCAAAGAAATCCAGCGAGTCAAACAGAGTTTCAGGAGCAACCGCGCGGCAGCAAGGATCTGTACCTGCGCATTCAGGTCCGGGCCCGTCGTCTTGCCGGCCGGCCGGCTGCTACCGTGCTCAAGCTGCACCAGGCATTTTCAGCGAAACCCTTCGACTATTTGAGAGAACTCACTCATTCACGGGTTTAGTGGTCCAGATAAATATCAGGCAGCCCAGCCACGCCTTCTTTTCGTTTCTTTCTTCCTTCAGCCCGGCCGGTATGGCGCCACGCGCGCTGCCGGCCAAACCATAACGTTTTTCTCCTTCCACGGCAGCCGAGGTAGTTCCTTTTTCGAAAGTAATCCTGAAACCAGCGGGGCGATCCATCCCGCGCCGCGCCTTCGGATAGGTTAAATCGAATAAAAACACGGCCCAGTATGCGGACCCATTCCTAAAATGGATGGCCGTGGTGTCTGGGATGACCCAAACCTGGCCCAAATTTGTTCCTCGTTTGCATGATCCCGGACACCGGAGGCTGGCCTCTCGCGTCCTCTCTTGTCCTCCCCTGGCACGCATGTCTGCCACCCAAAACATAGCCCCCTCGCACATATCTCCCACCCGCTCTGCCACCACCCTAGGACCGGCGATTTGCCACCGCTATCGACGTCGAGACGCCGACAAGCGGTGCGGCAGCATAGGACGCAGACCGGCGATTTCGCCTGTGCTTTCACGACCTCGTTGTAGCGTCGAAGGACGTCGCCGCCGACGTTGTTGTCCTCTCGCCATCATCAACTTCGCCGTTGGCGCCAGAGGTGAGCTCTAGCGCACCGTTCTTCCACGCCGCAAGTCGGCCGGGACGACCATTGCCTGCAGGTCCCTACGGAGGCATTGGATTGCCCCCACCCACGTGGTGTTCGATGAAATGGGCGAACTAATTATTTGTACCATTTCATCTGTAGATCATGGTGGATAGGACGACGAGTTCTTCTTCAAGAACTGCATCGACGCGTCCTCATATGACGATTCTGAGGACGACTTTCTCACGGAGGCTGCGTTGATCATCTTGGCAACAAATGCTGCAAACAACAACAATGACGAAAATCCCGAAGAAAACAATGCCTATGCCATTTGTATCATATTACATTTTCATTTTGAATAAGTACTTTATCATTAAATATATGGACAATAATCTTATGTAATAAATTTTGAGCATTTAAACTTATTTATATTTTTTATAATATTATATGCTTTATATTAAATTTAAAGGCTAAACGCCAAATTTAATGGCCGCACCACGTTGGATGCACCGCGTGACCCAAATGCTGGCCGAACGCCTACCTAAACGAATGCAAACAGACCCGCCCATTTGGACCGAGATGCCCTCTTTGAGACGCTAGATTCATGCGCGCGCATCGGATTCCCCTAGACAATAACAAGGAGAGCAGCATTTCTCAAATCGTAGCCAGAAAAGAATAAGATAAAGAACAAACTAACGGCCTAGCTAGCCCGAATAAATACCAGCAGTACCTGTCCATGTACTCCGCTTTGGGCAGAGCTGGTAGCCCATGCCGACGTGCTGCGTCAATTAACTGTTCCGCTATGCCGACGATCTATCCGTTGCACCGTCGGCTGGGTTGGGGTCAGTCACGGTACGGCAGGGACCATGGATGCACACACGCATGGGTTAATAGTGTGCCAGTACAACGCAGATGCATGCGGGGAAAGTGCCAAAAGAGAAGGATCTTGCTGCCAACGTACCAACGCCACTGTAATAAGTTTTTCTTTTGCAGGTGTTCGTTCTGCTCTCGTGCTCCTCACACACATCGTCGGTTGGCAGGCTCAAGCGCGCCACGTATGACAAGATGTGTGGTGACTTGCGAAGGGTGCCGCACAAAAAAGTTAGAGACGTGAAATAGTTTGATCTGAGGGTCATTTCGTACAGTCTTTACCTAAAAGGGTTGTTTTTGTGTAAATCGCCGATTTTAGCAGCTTGGGAGGTTTTACTGCCACAAGTACAGCCGGGGAGGTTTTACTTTTATCTGTGAAATCACCAGCGGGTTATTTGTTTCTCTCCTAATTTGGTCCAGTTCTTGTTGTAACGTCCGTGCATGTGCGCAGCCAATTTGACAGATTAGTCACTGTTACGGCGGTTACAACAAGAAATGTTTAGTGTATACAGTACATGTCACTAAGCATGGTCGATCTGTACCTGTCGCCTACCATTTTATTGTTATATGGTTATCCCGCGCGTGTCTGTTTCTAACGTGGCAAAGGCATTTGATCTTTACGACCACAAGGAGAAACCAATAGAAAATGAGAGAATCCAATGTCTGAATGCATCGTCCAGAAATAAGTGTATTAGTTTCATCCAGATATAAATATATCTAGACACATTTTAGTTGTAAATACATCTATATCTAAAAAAAGTTGAGACACTTATTTTTGGACAAAGGGAGTAGTATCTCTTTCAGCCGCTCAGAGGACATATAGTCGGTTATAATGTATGACACTGGTGGAAAAAGGGCCTTTGGTCGCGGTTCGCAACTGCCAATAGTCGCGGTTGCGCAACCGCGACCAAAGTAGCGCGACTAAAGGCCTTCCCTTTAGTCGCGGTTGCTTACGAACCGCGACTAAAGGCCCGTCCACGTGGGAGCCAGGCGACCCTCGGGGCGGAGGCCCTTTAGTCGCGGTTCTTCTGGCCGACCGCGACTAAAGGCCGCCGCAGGTTTAGGGTTTTAGGCCCCCCCCTAAACCTGCCCCCCCTCGGCATGTTTTCTGTTTAATTTGTATTGTTTTATTTCTTTTGTGCTTTATTGTAATTTTGAAGGAGTTTCACATATTCTACGGTACTACATACATGCATGCATATGAATGTACAATTTCAAACAAATTTGAAATTAGAACCAAAAAGAATTCAAGAGGAATATACAATATATATTCAATATCATCGGATGACCATATACAAGTTTGAACAAGTTTCCATACATAATTTAATGCATGTAAAGTTCTACGTCCTCTACGTAGTGTTTTCCGTAGGATCGATGACTTCCCTCGCGAACCATCCAGCTAGTTCCTCCTGAAGTGGTCGGAAGCGAGCTTCGGACTAAGCGTCTTCCGGAGGTTATTCCTCTTGATGTTGAGCTCATCCGACTGGTCCCGCTCATTGGTGTATCTCCGGATCCTCTCACAAACATAGTATCCACATAGATTGGTCCCCGGTGGTTGTATATCCCCGGTCGTCCGCACTGCCCTTTTAAAATGTAGCTCTTTTTTGAATTCACCGACCTTTTCATCTACGAACCGTCTCCAAACCCTACGAGGCAAAGAAAATTAAATGAACAAGAGAGTTATTAATTAGTTACTTGATATTAGGAAATGATGAACGAAATAGGCCGATCGATATAGAGCGCAAATGAATGAAAACAATTACGTTTGCATCATTTTTCTCATGTCGGTCGAAAGCGCCGCATCCATATTCAGAGAGTCGTGGACGAGAACTGTGGAGGTGTGAATTTGAATTACCATCAGAATCCAGTGGAACATGCGGACACGATACATGCACAGTCATGCATATATAACTCATCGATTAGCCACATACCATGCATGGAGAGTAAACAAAAGAGAATGTGCTCAAGACGAAACACTCACCCAAAATGGTAAGGAAATAGAATATCACTTTTGAGTTGCTTGTTTTCTAATAAACCGAAACGAGGTTTTCCTCCACGTCGGCGGGGTGGTGTTCTAACACATATGAATTAACGATGTGTGGGTCAATGAACCCAACATCATTGATGTTCCTTATTTGCATTTCCAGCTTCTTCATTCTGCATAATAGCGTAGACAACAAGATAGTTAGGACAATATATAGTGCGAGGCAATGAACGAGATGGGGTAGAAATTAATAAATCACTTATAGAACGTAGCAACTGATGATAGATTTGTCGAGGTCGCGCAGATTGAACAGCTGGAACAATTCACTCCGATGAATTGTTATATAGTAATGTTTGAAGTGATGCTCAGCTCTAACTTCCGCATAAATATAGTCTTTGGCGTTTTTAAGTTTTATGTAACTCTTGTACCAATTTAGCAGACCTTTCATTTGTCGAGGTAGATACTCTTCCTGCGCGGTGCTCGACGAGAGGGCCATTCTTCACATATGTAAAAACTACGCCCTTCATTGGCGCCTCATCAAGGCCTAACGAGTGCACGAAGAGTGATACCTAAGTCGGCCGCTTGTTCTGCTGGCACTCGTTACGGTCAATCCACAAGCTGCGCGCGACTGCTATGATATCGGGGGCATCCGGACCGGTGGCTTGCACTATGAGCGGGGCGATCGGTTGTTTACTTTGTTCCCCGAGCTGGGCAACTTCTTTCCCCCTTTCTAATTTTTTCTCGGCCTCCTCCAAGGCTTTCTTCTCCTGCTTCTCCGCCAAATCTTGGTTCCTCTTGAACGCGAGTGCTTGCCTACGAAGTTCACGTGCATAGTCGTCGAGCAGATTCTTTGCGGCTTGGGACGGTGTGTTCAAAAATGACTTAGCCCACTTCTTTTGGTCATCGGAATATACCGGCTTGGGCTCGCCCTCTATTTTCTTCTTGCAGCTCGCCTTCCATTTCTCTAAATCAGCAGCCAGCGCCCGCCTCGACTTCCTCGGCACTACTTTCCCAAGGCCTCCTGGGGAAGGCTTCGATGATACCTCCGGTACCTTTGTTTTCTTAGGTACGTAAGGGTCCGGGTTAATAATCCGGGATCTGTTAGCTTCGCTTCTTCGCGGGAGGTGGATTGGGGGGCGGCGTACGCTACTCCCGCCGCGGGCGGACTAGGGGGCGGCGGCCGCTACCCGCCGGAGGTGAATTGGGGGCGTCGTCGGCCTCGTGAAGGAGGTGTAGGTGAAGCACCACCACCACCACCGCCACCGCCGCCACCACCACCACCGTAAGGGTGGACTTGTTGGCGCCTCGCACAGGAAACTTGATAAACTGTCTTCGCCATAGAATGAGCGGCGCTTGACATCTCCAAGTCTTGTCGCCCCTTCGGTGTGTAGCAATGTCAATGTCCGGGTCCTCAAACCCTTGGACTATGTCCTCCACCGTGACACGAGCATAGCCATCTTGAATGGGGTTGTTGTGGTGGAGTGCTCCAGGTGGTAAAGCTCTGCCGATGGCTACCTTCATGGACATGTTCCCGATAGGATAATACAGATGACATGCTTTCATCTCCTTTATATCGTCCACGGGGTAGCGAGGAGGCTCCGGTGCAGTGATTTCGACCACCGAGTGGAGGCTCCGGTCACAGTAATTTCGATCGTCGGTGCACCAGCCGGTGAGGCCTCCGT
>NC_061509.1:247942645-248055311 GCF_022539505.1 Lolium rigidum | reverse complement strand
GTGTATTCGGCATTTCATCAAGCAGGTGCGGGGTGCGGGTTCATACCGGGGTGGGGGTGGGAGGGGGTCGGCGCAGCTAGGAGTAGCGGGCGAGCTCGACGGCAAGGAGGCGTGGCGCGGTTGGCGGCCGTTTTGATGGCGATGACGATGCACGGAGCGGCAGAGTCAGAGGCGCATCACGGTCGGCTGCGTCGAGAGGTCGAGCGCTCCGCCGTCCAGAGAGATTGGCAAAACTGTACAAGTGGGGGAAACTGAGTCGTGCGTCAATTGAACTTTTGGTTAAGTCCAAATAATGGTAGCAGACAACAACATGCAAATAATGGTAGCGGACGACAACATGGTGCGATGCCAGTATTTTGTGCACCCTCCGTCATAAACTATTTGTAGCGGGTGGCGCCGTTGGCACGCGACCCATAAGAGCGTACTAGCCGCATGCCACGAAGGCCGCATGCTGCGGCTAAGTTATATGCCCAGGCGCAGCCGGGGTCCACATACTAGTCGTGTGCCGGGTGCAGCGGTGCGCTTCTAGTAAGCACATACTAGTCGCGTGTGGCTATGCCACCCACTGCTAAAAATAGCAGTTGCGTGCCCTGACAGGCCCCGCTTCCATTAGATGTGCCCCTATAGCTTTTTCCCTACTAGTGACCATATTTCTCCTCATCTCTGTGTTCCTTGCTTCTCTGCTGCTCTTGCATCATCTCATCAGGTCTATCTTGGACACCATCCAAGCCACCGAGATGCTCTTGCATCATATCATCAGGTCGATCTGGGACACCATCCAAGCCTCCAAGATGTTCTTGCATCATCTCATCAGGTCGATATGGGACACCATCCAAGCCTCCAAGCTGCTCTTGCATCATCTCATCAGGTCGACCTAGGACACCATCCAAGCATCCAAGCTGCTCTTGCATCTGCTATGCCAGACTAAAATTGAGATCAAGGACACTATCCAAGATTCTTTGTTGCTCTTGCATCTGTTGTGTCGGACTCAAATTGAGATCAAGAACATCGCCCAAGCCTCTCTGTTGTTGCTCTTGCATCTGTTGTGCTGAACTCAAATTGAGATCAAGGAAACCACCCAAGCCTCTCTGTTGGACTCAAATTGAGATCAAGGATACCATCTTGAGCTTCAACAGTCTCATCATGTGCCATAAGCCCGGGGAATCTTAGACTCATCTAGACCAAAGGTTCGGAGAAGATTTCCTTCTGGCGCATTTTGTCATATCTCCACACATATCTTTTGCACTAAGGGGTAGTTTCTTTCTCTTGGAAACAAGCTTATATAGTTTGCCGCTAGCATTATTGCTTCATGTAGTTGTGCAGAGAGAAGATAAAACTAAGTTGACATGATGAGCACCACTATCCTTCAAAAATTACAAATAGATTTGTTCAAGACAAAAATAGGGATGAATTGAAACTTACTCACTGGAGAGCACTAATTGTTCATCAAGTTGGAGACTCATCTTGTAGTGCATTCTTTTTCTCTTGTTGTCTTCTACTTCTCATGTTCTCTTGTCAATATCCTACAAAAATATTCATGCTATAAATAATAATATACAACAACAAAACAATTGCAGTCCCATATTGACTTCATTAAGTTAATGTTGCATACTTGAGGTTCAGCTAATATTGCATACTATGCTTTCCCTTGTCATTTTGTTGCTGATAATGGCTACTATTCACGACTGAATTTCGATAGTCGTACCATGCTTTCCCTTGTCATTTTGTTTCAGCCTTTGCTTCAGGAAAGACAACTCATGTGGACAATACTGTAATTTTGAAGTCCTTCGCATGACTTTGCTACTGGAAACATTTTTGTCTCACTATCATCTCATTATAATTTTTTTCATTAAGAATAGTGACAGGAATTCAGCCTAATCAATTAAGAGAGATTAGTAGGAGTATAGGAGATTCAGGCAAGAAACAACACCATGTTGTATCTGCAAGATGACTGTTCTGCAAGACTTCAGCCCACGGTTGCAGCAAAGGCTTAAACAAAACAACGAGGGAAAGCATGGTACGACTATCTAAACTACTGGCTTAGTGTAGCTAGCTGAAGTGCTGATTTGGATGTTCTACTCTTTAGACCGTTTGCCTGCTAATAATAGGACTCCAAATTAAAAGTGAGAATGTATTTACCTGTAGTTCTTGTACTTGTACTGTAATGATTTGGTTGTTCTTGTACCGTAATTAAGATAACATATCGCGTGCTCAACTTGTACCTACCAGATCAAGACATTGATGTTCCGGCTCCGCTTCATCAATGGGGAAGACAACGAGGGAGACGGATGGCTCTGGCAGGGGAAGCGACGGCGATCGGCCTCGCCTTTGTGCCTTCTCGACGAGAAGGATGCCGGCGGGAGCTTCTTCCAGAACCTCCGGCGGTGAAAGCAGTGGCGGGATGCCGGCTGGGAGCAGGTTGTTGTCATCGCCACTAGGGCAGGAGGAGAAGCTGGCCCGGCAGCGCCAAACTCCTTGCGGCGGACGCATTACGCATGGGCGCAAGAGGAGGCGAACCCGAGCGGTTTGCCGGGAGCCAGAGGCGCGGGAGGCGAGCTCGGCAGGGCAGCGGGAGGCCGCCGGTAGCTAGCTTACTGATGAGATCGATCGTGAATCGATTTGGGGAGCCGATCGTTTCGGTTTCAAAATAGTAACGGTGTAAATGCAAAATTAACTTTGTACTACATGTCGGACACCTTTTCACGGACTGAGGGGGTGCATTTGATCACTTTTGGAGAAAGGGTGCTTTATATTATTTAAACGTATTTAAGCATTATATCTGATCATGGTAAATATAAAAGCTCTTCGCAATGCACGACGATTCGAACGATACTATTTTTTTTTCAAACGGGGATTCAAACGATATTAACTATTGCGGTAGCTTTACTTCAAAAAAATACTGAGGTATTCAACACCTCACAAAGAAGATTTCTCAACTTTCAAATGTGCAAGATTTCTACTCCAGTTGACAACTTGTTGTACCACTGTAGGAAGCTTGTCCCCTTCCAGGACATCACCAATTCTTCTTCTCAATTTCCACAAGCACATGATCATCATCCTGATTTGGTCAACCATGTCAAGTACATGTAAGTCCTTTAAATTCTTCACCTTGTTATTAAAACTTTCTGCCTGTTGTTGATATGATCACATTTTATGGCAGTATTAAATCATGATTTATACCATAATAGAGAGTGATAGGTTTGTAGCCATGTACCAAAATCATTCGCACTACATGCTGCCATTATCTTACCAAGATGGTATGAATGTGTCTGGGTAGTACTGTAAGATCTTGGTGCAGGCCACGTGCTCCCAAATTCTTCTCCACTAAAGTTTTTGATTAAATTCATCCACATATGGCCAAAACACTCTCTTTGCTTAGCATGGAGAAACACAATCTAAACTGCATTTTCTAGCCCTTTGCATGCATCTGTATGGATTGACAAAGCTTAGAATGACCCTAAGCATATTTTCAACTGCATCATAAACCATATCCATTGTAACATCCCAAATTTTCAAACAAAGAAGAAAATGAATTTCCTCTTTCCAAAAATGAGAACCAACAAAAACTTTTATTAAATGAGGTACTATGCATAGTGCTCATGCTTGATCCTTGTGTTATTGACATGATGATTGTTGGTATGCTTATCAAATGTTCCTAAAACCCTAAACCTTACTTTTCTTTTCACCATCCAAGATAAAACAAAATAAAAAGAAATTAAATTAAAAAGAAAAGGCCTATGGAAGCCTATGGCTACTATTGCAAATAATGAACTAGGCCATGTTCTACCTTGTTGGATGATTTGAAAAACCTCAACAAACCCAACTTATCACTTACCAACTAAATCCAATGAAAATAAAATAAAATAAAAATATACATAGAGGCATATGTGGCACATAGCCATAATGACAAATCTTGACCTATGCCCTCATACCTTACCCAAATGGTTTGAAACCTTTACCAAACTCAATCTAACACTAAATAAACACTAAACCATGCCTAAGTGAAGCAAAGAAAAAGAAAATAAGAAAAATGCAATTCATCACATACATGTGCTTATGGCCATTTTTGTCAAATCATAACCTAGGCTAATTTGGCTTGTGCCATTGGTTGGAGAATGTTACTAAACACTTAAGAATACTTTTGAATCAAAGAAACTCAAATCAAATCAAATTAGAATTCAAATTGAGCTCACATGAGATAATGGTCAAAACTGCCATTTATTTCATGATGCCCACTTTGAGCCCTAGTATTAAGAGATTTCTAAACTAAACATTCTCAACTCTTTGCACCTCATCCAAGACCTCATCAAGGTGAATAACTTTGGTCAAAACCACCCCTGCAAATTCTTGCTAGATTCAAAGTTATGCTCAAGCAAAGTTGGAACTTCAAAGCAGATTCAAGATTGTGCCATATTTGAATTTTCACAAACCAACTCAACTTTGCACACCACCACCACCATTGTGTGCCAAATATTATATGAATCAACTTCACCAAAATTCATTTCAAAATTTGAAAATTTCTTTCTTTCGGCCATTTCATCGAGCACTTGGTGGGCACAAACCTGCCAACTCCATACATGCCTTTATCCAGCAGATTTTTGCCTCAACCATCCACCATAGGTCAGCATTGACTTACTGGTTAACTCCTTGGACACTACCAGGCCTTGTACCCCCTTGTACTTTGATGGTTTTGACAAAACAATGCCATGCCGTGGCATGACACCACCTCTCCATGCCATCCCTCTCTCTACCCATTTCCAACGTGCACCACCATGCCAAACCACTCCATCTCACCCTCCTGGACATGCCAGTGCACGCCATCGACGCAGGAGAGCCAGCCACTGGCCGGAACGCCACGCGCCCAGTGACGCCAGAACGCGCCAGAGCGCGCCAGGACGTGCCACTAGACGCGACAGTGCGCGTCGTCGCCCCACCGTACCTGACCACCTCTCAACCTCTCCTCTCGCCAGCAGCCTCGCCATGACCTCAGCAAGCGCCTAGACACCGCCATTGGACCGCGGGAACCCTGTAGCCATCGTCATCGCCAACGCACTCCGCCGCGGTACTGCACGGTCGCACGAAGATGACGACCGCCTCAGTCCATCCCCGTCCTCGCCATGACGCCTGTTAGCACCACCTCGACACCGCCTACACGACGCGCCCACTCCCTGGCCCCGCGTGACCTCCCTCGCCGTCGTCATCACTGACCTGCCCGCTCCGCCTCGGCCACCACTCGCCGCTATAAAAGGAGGAAGCCCCGGCCGCAAATGAGCACACCACTCCACTCCCCTCTCCTCTCTGAGCTTCCTCGACACCTCTCCGCTCCACATTATCCACTCCGCCGCCGCAATTTAACCGGAGACCGTCGCCGCAGAAGCTCGACGAAGGAGAAGATCCCGGCCACCTCAGCTCCTCCCACGACCACCATTCGCCTCGCCGTCGTCGACAACATCGAACACCGCCGACGCCCAGCCTCGCCGACCGCCGGTGAGCTCGCCGGACCCCGACCCTCGCTGCCAGTAACCCTAATTCTCGCCGGAGACGACGATGCACCAGCACCGTCCGATCCCTCTCTAAGCATGCGTCCCTCGTTCGCTCATACCGATTCGGTCGTTATGACCCGCTGACAGGTGGAGCCCACCTAGTCAGGCAGCCCACTGCGCACCAGCGCGTAGCTGGGCTGGCCCAGTTCTTTTCCCTCTCACTGGCCCAAGTTCTTTCCCGCCTAGCCCAACTCGTTTGAATTCAAATTATTTCTTTTCAGTCAAATTGCATACTGATGTCAAATTCAACTTTAAATAACTTCAAATCTACTTGGCCAAATTTAATAAATTTTATATATTTGGAAAGCTTAGGAAATTATCTAAATAACTACACTGGTCTCAACCCTAGATTCATTGTAGAATTAATGTGATAAAAATAACAAGGCATGGCATTTTTAAACTTCAAACATTTATTAAAAATCAACCAAAAATGCTTTTGAGTTGATTCCAACTCTCAAAAATCACAATTCATATTGTCTATCTGAATATGTAATAATATGACATAGTTACTTCATATGATCATGGTCTAGATTAAATAATGGCCCTATGGCTATTTCTAGTCCATTTAAATTGTCCAAAACTATTTATTAAATCATATGAGAGGTATTTCTCTCATTTAAATCATGGTCTCAAGTAATCCAACATGAGGTAGTGACCTTGGTCTATATTACCTCATATTGAATTATTTGGTGATATTAAATTATAATTATGTTAGTGTTAAATTGTATGAGGTGTGACACCTCATTTAAATCATTTTCCCAAATGATGATTATGAAGTGTTGACCTTGGTCAACATGGGTTCATACATTATTATTTGAGGAAATTAAATCTTAATAAGATTCAATGAGAGGAAATTATTTCTCCAAGAACTAAATAAAAGCCCTAATCAATATTTGTAATGAGAGGAAATTATTTTTCTTAAGAAGAAAACAAAGTCAACCAACATGATAGTAATGTTGTGATGCTAGATTAGCTTGTGTGAACCTTGTGTGTGCTTAGTCTAGCTCTTAAGCTTTGATTGGTGATTGTTACCTCGTAGCCGTTTTTAGACGCTAGTAACGAGGAGTACCAGGAGGAGGAGGTCTACTTACAGGAAGAAGAAGACCACTTTGATCAGTACACCAACCAAGGCAAGCTAATATTATTGCAAACTACCCTAGTGCAAAGCTCTACAAGAGCAAGGCACCATTACATATTCCCTTATGCTTAATGATCCTATCCCAAGTTTTTATCCTACAAGTTTTTGACTTTGGTTTATCAAAGTTTCCTTTTTGATTCATGATTCACTTGGTCTAGATATGGAGTAGTACAAGAGTATCAAATTTAGCCTAGAGCAATCAAAGCTAGTTAGCACCCCTCATGACTAGTTGTTAGTGCTAACAAATAAAATTGACTACTCTAGATGGGAACATGTGAAATGAAATGACTTTGAAAACCTTGGAATGATGAGTCATTCTATTGAAAGATTTTGAAGGTGAATGTGACTTGAATGACTTGATGAATTTGATAAAAACTGATGGTTGGGTTCGGATGCGATACCATTCCAATTTTTGAGTACCCCCACAATACCTGATTATGGGTAGGGCTTAACTGGAAGTTTGTGTGTCTTAGTATGGGTTCCCTCTAAACAAGCGTCATAGGGGTTATGCTGAGGCTGTCTCCGTTGAAAGTGAAATGATGTGAAATGACGTGAAATGAGGTGAATGTCCGGCCCAAGCCCTGTGCAGTTCCCAGGCTGACGGTTTGTCTTCACTAGGAGGCCAAGCTCATGGGGAGAGGTGCCTATACTAGGATATGTAAGTGAAAGGTTATGGTTGATGATCCGCATACCGAGTATGATTATTCAGGGCTATACCTGACGGATGAAATCAAATGTTGTGGCACAAGTGTACAACCTCTGCAGAGTGTAAAACTATTCGAATAGTCGTGTCCACGGTTATGGACGGTTGGAAAGGTCATACTGTTCCGTCATCAGAACTTTTAAAAAATGTGACATGTGAAGGGTGACTTGTGACTTGAACTTGAAAGGTGAATTTGAACTGATCACACCCGAGTTGTGGGAATGACACTAATGTTCCCACTTGAGTAAGTTAGGCAAATAAAGAGTCTTTTATTACTAAAGTGCTCATGAAATAAAACTGGCTTTATGCAAATGAACCTAGAGCTTAGCACCACCTTACTATAGTTGATAGTGCTTACACTAGTATTAGTTTGCGAGTACTTTAAAGTACTCATGGCTTTGTCCCTGGCTATTCAAATGGCCAGACTATGAAGAGGAGAACCAGTACCAAGATGATGGACAGCAAGACGTATACGATAACTAGGACTACTCCTGACGTCAAAAGTTGCCTGTGGAACAGATGGACCACGATCGCTACTTCGCTTCCGCTATGTGTTTTGTAATTGGATCTCTGGATCCACTATAATGTAAGACTGGATCATGTGATCTTCTATTTATAAGACGATTATGCTATGTAATGAATGATGTGTTGTGATATCAATCTATTATGTCTCGCAAAAACAATATTCCTGGGATTGCGATGAATGGCATAATAGGCATCTGGAGTTAAAAATTCGGGTGTTGACATCCATGAAGCCTCAGTCTCTCATTGAAACGTTCCAATGGCACAAAGGGAACATCCAATTATATCCATCCAGAGCTGACCATTCCACCTTCTAGTTAAAAATGAAGAGTTTATGCTTAAATATGGACGACATCCTGCTTTCAAGCCATCGATGCAAGGCTTTAAAGCCATAAAAAAACTTACAGAAGAAGACATTGCCATCATCTGTAACCTCAGTATCTATCTCCACAACACTGCTAGGTGATATTTTCTCCACCTCTGCTTTGGAGTTATAGAACATCCTAAAAGTATTTGCCCAATCACCATACAATTCTTTCATTGCACACAGTGCTATAATTCACTTTAATTGGGTATTCCTTTTCTAAGTTAGCTTTTAGCTTATTTACACTAGTGTTTGGTGTTTTGGCTAAAATATGAGTGATCTTTTCAGCAACCCAAATCTATTATGTCATTGTTGATACTCTCTGTGAACTAGCAATGCAAGTGTGTTCAAAAGGGATTTGATTAACTCTAATGGTACTTCCGTCTGGTTGACGTCTAGCAGAAATGTACTATTTGCAAAGATTGACGCCCCCATCAAAATCTCTATATCTAGCATATAAAAAAAAATTATCAGTCAAACAAAAGGGACCGATTTCATCAACTATGTCTTCTCCATCATGAAGTCTCAGATATTCTCTCTTCCAATTTTTAAACCGTAACAATACAACTTTTTGTTCAGGACCTCAAAGAACACGTTGCCCAATTTTCTCTGCCGAATTCTTCACAGCTAGTTCTTCCATTTGTTGCAGCTGTTGTGGATCAATATATGCAAACTCAACCTCCCAACCCACAGATGTACCTCTCTCGATGTTACGTGCACTACCATCTCCTAATTTCGTTTAAGATGGGAAGAACTTGACATTGAATTGGAATTTTCTCCACTCACAATCACCCCTGTTTTGAGTGGCGGCGGGCAGAGTGAGCTAGCGGAATTGGTTGATTACCCAAATGCGATCAAATGAAATTTAAAAAAAAAAGATTATTTTACCTATTGGAACTGCTCTCTTGCTTCTCCATCTCGATGCCCCCGGTTCAGCCAACCCGCCCACGGAAATCTAGCTCAGAAATCAGAAGCGACCGGGTCAGATCCAAATCCAGGCGCAGGGAATGGAGCTAGGGTTTCAAGATTACTCACCACCGATGAGCTGCCGCCAAGAATGGACGGGACACCACTGCCGAGCACACGAACTTGACGGGTCCACCGTCGGAGAAGATGAAGGAGGACAGCGGTCGGGAACGGGCAACACGATGGGCCGAAGTTTCCATGGCGGGCAAATGAGTGGGGCCCGCTCGAAATGGTTGTCTTAATCTAACCCTAATTTAACTCCACCCTCCATTAAAACATGTCACAAGAGACCGTTGACACTGATCTATAACCCGTGTTGCGTGAGAGCTATTTCGTCCGAGGAACGTGTGTAGCTATTCTGATGGACTATGTTGGGTTTAAGTCAATTTCGCTGAAATGTCGCATAGGAGCTATTTACCTGGAACAGCTGGCGTTGGAGGAGGACATGTGGGAATCTCGGCCGGCGCGGCCCCGCGGAACGTGGTGGCGCCCGGCTGCTCGTGCTCAGACCGCGCGAACTCCGGCGGGAGCGCTCCCAGCGAGGACACCAGGGCCTGCGCGCTCTGCACCGCACCCGCCATTCCGGCCACCCAGCTGCACGCGTAACGCGTTCAGCGAAGTCTCCTTTGTTTGCAACTGAACAACAGCGCATCCCACCGGAGCGGCATTCAGCATTCTCCTCGGCGGTCCTTAAAGAAACTTTCTGTCTTAATTATTCAACCAAAGAACGAACAGTTTGTGGAGGTCAAACGCCCTCAGTAGGAGCAAGTAGGGACAGAGAGTAGTAGCCGCACAAGGTAAGGGCATCTCCAGCGGACCGACGCATTTCGGATAGTCAAAATGTTCGCGTGCGTTCGTTTCCGTTGGCCCGCGGATGCGAAAATGGTCATGCGTCTGTTTGCATCGGGGGTGACTCCAGCGGGCTGACGCATTTCCGGCGTGGGCCAGTTTAAGTTCAGAAAATTTAGAAAAGAGGTTGTAGTATCAAATTAGCTCAAATTTTCACGAAATTATAGGCTCAAATTAGCTCAAATTGAGGTCTGAAATAAGTTCATCACACTTTGCACATGGTACGGTGTAAAATGGAGTTCAAAAGGGGCACAACAAGGCTAGAATAGCATATGAAGTCCAAAAAGAGGCCATGGCGCTAGACAGGCGTCTCGTGCGTGGATTTCGGCACGGCTCTTCATGAACCAGGCCCTAGTATCGTCGTCGACGCTGCTCAAGTCGGCTAGCATGATCCTTGTATCCTCTGCACGGGTCTTGGCCTCGGCCTCCATCCTCCTGGCCTCGGTGTCACGCAATTTGGCCTCGGTGTCTGCCTTTTTGGCCTCGACGTCCATCCTTGAACCTCAATGACCTCTTTGGTGAGGTTGATGTAGATGGCAGTTGCGGCCTCTTTTTTCCAGATGCTCCTTCTCGTCCCTTTTCACCATGGCGGCTTGATTCTCGGCCATCAACTTCTCCAAGCTCTGGGTGAATGCAATGGCAGCTGCCTCCCGGGCTAGATCGGCATTGGTAGTCTTATGGCCTCGGGGGCGAGGTGGAAGGGCATGACGGCCATGATTGTCGTCTTCGCCGTCAACGTTAACAGTTGTTCCATTCTTCACCGCTTCATCATAGGCGCAAAGCTTGTCTGCCACTTTTGCGCGCCCTTCAGCTTGTCCCAACAATGGACTATATGGAAGTCCTTCTTATGCACTGCCTTGAATCTCTCCAAGGTCCGGGATACCTGCAATTGGTTAATGCCCGGATCATGGTTCACGAATGATGTACATAGAATAGAATGATGATGGTTGTATCTTGTTTACCACTGAAATCACGCCAACGCCGCTAATGGGGTTGTTCACAACATGTTCGACGGTGGAGCAGAACTTGCTTGTCTCTTGTTTGATGTAGTTCCATCTTTTTCTGATGGACTCTTTCGTGCGAGGGCTTGGCATCTCGTAGGGCTCGTGAAACTTTCTCTCATTATACTCCTGCATCACCTTGGCCCAGTGCACCTTGCACTTTTGTTGGGCGTCATTATTACAGTCATGGCTGGTCGCCAGTCACGCGTCGCACAAACACTTGTCCTCGTCGTCGTTGAATCCTTGTGTCATGTGGCTCTCCCCTTTCTTCTTACTAGCATCGTCTGTGGTGAGGACATGCCCTATTGGCGCGTCCTCATAGTCGTCGACGCACAAGGTTGTTGCCTGCGTGGGATGGGTGGAGAACAGACGTGCCGCATCGATGTCCTCAACATCTTGCGTCGGTTCCCACTCATCATGCGGCCCTATCCCGGCTCTGGCGTCGCCAACTAAGCCGCCGCCATAGATCATGGCCTCGATGTCGCTGTCATGCCTTCCCTTCCAATAGGCCTACGAATCACCGGATGTTAGACGCATGACACACGGCAATCGCACAAAGTGAGAGAGCTTACGTACCGAGCCGTCCATCGTCGGGGCAGATGGTGCCATTTCGTCAAACAGGTTGCGGGGCACCGACATGCTCTCCTCCGGCACCTGACGCGTCTTGTGTGTCGCACCCGGGCACGAGTCACCACTTATCGGCGTCCGGTTGAGGTCGGGAACCGGCGCCCTGTTTAACTGCACCGGCGCCATGCCGGAGGTGAACCGCGACGCCGCGTGGACCGGCAAGGGAGCGGGCGTTCCAGGATGCAGCTGGGAACTTACCGAGCTCACCGACTAGGCCGGAGGAGCGATGCCGGCGATCCCCTCTCGCTTGACGAGCATGTAGGCCTCCGCTAAGCACGGATGGAGGCCTACTTGCGCGGCGCTGGCTTTCAGCTACATCTACCACGCCTGCTGGCTGGCCTCAAGGGCGGCGGCCGCTGCATTCCTCTCCTTCTGGTTCCTGCACCGGCCGCGACGCTTCGCGGCCTCGACGCCTTTCTCCTCCTTGGACAACACCTTCTTTGTCGCCTTCGGCTTAGCGTCCCGGCCGCCGGTGGCGGCACGCTTTGCTTCCGCCGGAGCTGCGGCCTCCATTGTGGCTATGGTCGTGGCTAGGGGGGGGGGTCCGGGGGGGTGGTGGGTGCGAGGGTTACCTTGGAATCCATGGTGGTGCATGCGGCGGCGAGGACGTCCATCGCTTCTGCATAGTTGGCGCCGGTCTACTTTGATTTTTCGCACGGGGAATGGCCACTGGTTTGTGCAGATTTTGGTATAAAGGTCGTTGCCTACACATAAATGTGAAAATGAGATTTCCTATTACCGTGAATAGTACACAACCAATCATTGTGGTGCCATTTGAACATTTTATCATTTTCGTGTAGGCTACATGCAAGTGTATTTTTTTGCAAAAACTTACAAACGTAAGTATCATCCGAATATGTACATATAAAATATTACTTTAATTTTTTGAAAATTTTCAAATATCATTTTCTTTTCAATATCAGAGAAATGGGTGCACAAACACCCAGGTGCATCCTGGTATTTCCCACTCGCATATGTGTGTGTTTCAGATATACGTACATACATTTACCCTGATATATATAGGCGCACACACACCTTGTTCCCCAAAAAGATTCTATAGTATTAGGTTATTCTGTTTCACTGAATCCTGATTATCGTAGGCAAAAATAATTCACCGCTTTAAGAAAATAACAAAAAAATTGCTCTTTGGTTGTTTTTTCTAGTTCCTTTTCTTCACAATTCTTGTTTTTATTTACTAATGATTTTCTTACTTTAGAAAAACAAAAATACCAAAATTAGTTAGAGGTCGTTTTTCTTTCTTTTGTGCAATCTTTATAATTCTCCGGCAGGGTGTGTCCGAATGTCTTCAGGTTGGTCTGCTCTTGCTGTGAAGTTGAAACTGTCTTCGGGTGGTGTACGATGACCTTCGAGGGGCGGTCCGACGGTGAAGTTCCTTTTCGGCGCGGGTCTTGCGCATCTCCTCTCCGTGGCTCGTCGTTAAAATCGGAGCTGTCGGCATCTTCTTGAGGAGTCATCTGTTTGGCATAGTCATAGGCCAACTTAAGCTTCGCATTTATGTAGCTTGTGTGGGTAGCCATGGTGGCTCGGTGTGCCCCTCACAGCAGCGTGTGGCTGGGTGTGTGGGCTTGGCCCTATCTTTGTAGGTTTTCACCTGATTTTCCTAAAAACTAGGTAGTTTCTACTTAATTATTGATGAGGCAAATCTTTTGTCTCTGTTTAAAAAAAAAGTTGGCAGCCCATGGTATGATGCCAGAGCAAAAGCCCTAATCTCTTCTAAATAAAAAAGGAAGATGGAGGAAAAAACCAAAATTTTCGAGTGTGGGCAAATGTCTCCGAAGCTCCATGGAGCCTTTGGTTTGAAAAAATCAAAAATATTAGTTTCAAGTTTCAAAGAAATCTGGAACATATTATGTAGATATTCAGCAATGTATATTACAGACGTGCAAAATCTGATTGCAGAATTTTATTATTTTGAGGATACAATGAAAAAATCCAACAAATTTTGTAGCTTTGAAAATGTGTATTGTTCCCTACTCTCAGATCCACACCTTTTTCATGTTTATATTTTGCACGGTTATTGACACATTTGTTGACTAGATACATATGTATCTAGACAAAGTTGAATCAATTAATATGAATTTGCGGGAGTAGTATATATCATCGACTACCTATAGAATATTTTTTCTAAAAGTATGATTTTTTTATAAAATAAGGAGCTACATGAAGCACTCCATTTTGAGTATCCGCAAATTTTCCCCTCAACAAGGAAAAGAAGCAAAATCCCAACTGATTCTATGAAACAGAGAGTAAAGTCCCAACTCATACGCAGGAATATAGGATCCACGAGAACGAGCAGAGTGTTTGTTAAATATCTCCACCACTGAATCTTTCGAGAGGTTTAAATCGACAATATTTGTACATTTGAACGATTCATTACTGCGGCAGCTTGTTGATCTTGCAGTACTTGTAGTCCTTGAACTTCTTGGCCTTGTACTTGGCCGGGTACTCGTCGGTGACGAGCCGCAGGTGCGGGCCGACGACGTGCTCCGTCGGCGGCTCGACGAACACCGGCCACGACATCCGCGTCTTCTCCTTGCTCACCGTCGTCCGGTGCAGCACGGCCTTGTACCTCCCGTTGCTCAGAATCTGCCGCAAACAGCACGCCAGCCAGTCGCAGGTAAAAACAGTCGATGGGAGACAGATCAAGAACGGTTAATGGAGTGCAGCACTTGCCTCGATCTGGTCGCCGATGTGGACGATGAGCGCGCCGGGCACGTACTCGACGTCGTGCCACTGCCCGTCCCTGAACACCTGGAGCCCCGGCACCTCGTTGGGCACGAGCACGGTGAGCGTGCTGAGGTCGGTGTGCGGCGCGACGCCGAGCGCGAGGTCCGGCTGCGGGCACGGCGGGTAGAAGTTGATCTTCTGCAGGAAAATCACCTCGTCGCCGCCGAACGCCTCCGCCATGGCGCCCTCCTCCAGCCCGAGCCCGGCGGACAGGCGCTCGAACAGCGTCCGCGTCAGCCGCCGCATGTGACCGCAGTACGCCTCGTTGGCCGCCCTGTACCCCTTCGGGTTCTCCGGCCAGACGGAGTGGTTCACGGCCGACGGCGGCGCGACGTTGTGGAAGAGAAAGTCGGCCCACGTCTTCTTGCCGCCGGGGCCGTCTCGCTGCAACGTGGAGCCGTAGCCCTCGGTTTTCCCGGACGACGGGTCCATGGCGTACCGCTGCTTCTCCTCCTGCGGCAGCGCGAAGAACTCGCGCCCGACGCGCTGCAGCTCGGACACGGCCGACGCCGGCACGCCGTGGTTCACCACCTGGAAGATCCCCCACTCGCGCGCGGCACCCGCCATGGCGCGTCCGGCGTGGGGCGAGGACATGTCGATCACGGGGATCTCCGGCGGCGCGGCGGCCCCGTGGAACGTGGTGGCGCACGGCTGCTCGTGCGCCGACCGCGCGAACTCCGGCGGGTGCGCGTGCACGCTCTGCATCGCGCCCGCCATTCTGCGTCTGGCGAACCACCCTCGGATCAAGCAGGTGAAGATGTACACTGGTCTCGCACTGATTTATAGCTGGATTGAGCTGTGCCACTGGTAGTCTGGCACAAGATAGAACTACCCGACGAACAGAAATGTCGTATTGGGTACGAGGAGTAGAACTGAAACACGCGGTGCCTGAGGATCCGGGACGTGCGGTTGAGGGAACAGCGAAGCGATGCGGCTGATACGGCCGGCGTTCAGCTCGATGCGCAACCGTGGATCACACCGGACCGCGGCACTCACACACGAACGGAATGCGGACAGTTTTCATGGCCCAACTAGGCCAGACACTGCGACTCACGCGTGGCTGTGGACCAAACAAAAGGAGGCTAGTTCTTGGCCCATCTTACTTGGGCTAGCCGGCCTTTGGTGTGTCAAGACGTGGACACAAGGGGTGTAAATGGTTCGGATAATTTTCATTCCAAATCTGCATTCATATCCGTTTTAAGAATATATTATTCACTTTTAGAAATGGAGAGCGTCTGTTCAACCTCCGTATGTGGATGCTCTTCTCTGACTCCTCGATGATATCTAGTGTCGAGCACATCCCAAGTGGTATGTTCCTAAATCTGGAACTGGATCAGAGTCCATGTCCAAATCACGTACGTCCACCTAGTATCCATTCTAAAGCTGGCCCACCCATCTCCAGTCCACGCCTCGCATCGAGGAACCCACGTCCATCCAAATCCGATCTAATATAACGATGGACATCCAATGTCCATGGACGCTCTGCTGCTCGGTGTGAACGCTTCTGTTGTGCAGTGTGAACGCATTCACTTCTTAGAATGCAATGTGTGAACGCACTCGTTTCTTAGAATGCAATGTGTGAACGCATTGGTGTGAACGCTTTATTTTACAGCATGCAAGGTGTGAACGCTTATATATCGATAGCAAACCTGGAAGAAATCATCTGGAAGTACTAAATCAAGCCAACATACAATAAAACATCCAAGATTAATGCATGGTAATAGGCTACAATTTGTACTAGAAAAAGAATAGAACGATCTTTCAATCTACAGAGTCCATGCACTAGAATCACAAATTTTGACTTTTGAAGATCGGAGCATCGTGTCAGGTTTTGACAAGCAGATAAGACAATATTCTTCATTGTGATCGCTGCCTACATATCCAACACTCCACTGGTGAGTACCTGCAACAAGTGATCCCATTAATGTTTATATTCATCCAGCCCCTTCTATTTACTCATATAAAGGTACAAAATTTATTGCTAGTCCATTGATCTAACAATTGGTGAGTGGGACTATGGGATGCAACATCACAATGACACAATATACCAAACATTATCTACAATCAAGTATAGATTTGGAGAAACCAAGTTGAATGGAACAAGTTTTGCATCTCAGAAAATAAGCATCCCGTAGTCCAACATAAATGTAGATGAGCTTCATCTTCAGGGATAACAGAGCAGGATAGAGAAATGCATATGATTCGTGAAACCATAAGAAACTTAGATAGAGCATGTTCTCTCCCCAATCGTCCTCCAGAAATGAATGAACTAAGAGTGTGCGAGGATTTGAGGAAAGCAACAGTTGCTATTATTAGATAGAGCAATGCTCTCTGATGTTCAGAGATGATTATGAAGTCCACCTAAAATGTACTTTAGAGGGATTTTAATCAGTCTACACACTGCATTGTAAGAATGGCCGTTATGCGGCACCCATTCCTCCTGTGCTTTATACCAACAACCCCCAATAAGCCTATCTGTAAGTGGTTGTCAACCAAAGGTGGGCTTTTCTGCCCAGTCAATGAGCAAAGCTGAGTCAGGTTGATAGGATCACAAGACACACAAGACTCTTTTGGTTGTTAAAACTCCTATGCAAATAAAAATGTCTTTGTAGCTGACTTTTAAGATATGACCATGGACAACTACGGTGAAATTGGGTTGTTGTGGAATATCAAATGTATGCTTTGCTATAAAGCTAAGATGGCCACTTTTTTTTCTTCCTAAACTTGCTATGGCAAAGTATAAGTTGGGGTAGTTGAATGTACTGTTGACGTTAGGGAATTACCAGGGAGGTTCTCTCATACTATCTGTAGTTAGATGACCATATTTTAAGTAAAGAATAGGTACTTGACGGCAGTAGGTGTGACTGATCTGATCCAGTCCATTTGTAGCCTAATTTATACAAGTTCAGTATGCAACAGACAAGCAAGCATAGACACACGCCTCAATAATTCAGTAACTGAACTGGAAGCAATTATCTACAGCTCAAGAGGGCTAAAAAAACATCATAATTCAGAGAAACACCATTGAGACCGATGATACTCTATAAGCAACATACCAGACACTTCAGCAAAAATCTCTTGGCAAAGCTCATCGAGTCAATCTATAAATTGATAAAAAGAAAACATTAACAACAGCATGTAATACATTAATTCAAGAAAGACAATATCATTAGTCTTAGATTTTTACCATCATCTTCATCGTCGTCGTCCTCGGACAAGTATTCTTTCAACCAATCTTTGGAGCATGTCAGTCCTTCAGTTGTTTCAGGGTTTAGAGAACTGCGATGTTTATTAATTATCATGCCTGCAGTACTGAATGTCGATTCGGAAGCCACGTATGATAGAGGAATAGCCAAAAAGTCTCGAGCCATCCTGGCTAGTACAGGATAATTCTCTACATTTCTTTTCCACCACTTCAGGACGTCAAAGCTTTCATCTTCCCTAAGTGGAACCAATGCATCTTCTAGATACATATCAACCTCTGATCTTCTACGGCGATTAGGGCGATGTTGTTGTTTGAACAAAGCAAATCCCAGCTCTAATCTGCGCTTTCCCGTTAGCCTTGGGAGCATATCTGCTGAGCCTCCCACCTTAGGTGATGAGTTAATGTTGGTTCTGCGTGAAGAACTTTCCGCCATGCGTTCGTAATGCTCATAGTATTCTGTGAACCAGTAACGAACATTGGCTACTCTCTCATCAGATACCTCTTCTCCAAATGCTTCGGTGAAACAGAATCTCAGTAGAACTAGTTTGTACCGTGGATCCAACAAGGAGGCAACCAGAAGAACTTTGTTAGGTTGATCCCAGTACTTATCAAACTTGTCTTTCATGTCTTTGCACAAATCCTTCAAGAAATCATCTTTTGTATATTTTTCATCAACAAGAAGTCCTCGAATTCCCCAAACCTCTTCTAAATATCTGTGTGATGTTGGGAATTTGTGCATGGAAAACACCTTTGTTGCATCGGCAAAGTTCTTGAGGAAGTTGCAAACCCTCTTAGCCAGATTCCAATCCTCAACTGTAGGTCCTTGAATGTTTTGAACATCAGCATAGCTTGTGAGGGCTGCCTTATGTTTCAGAGCTTCTTCAAGCATTGTATAAGTTGAGTTCCATCTTGTGGGAACGTCTAGCAGCAATCCTTTCTTAGGTTTATGGCCAGACATTTCTGGAAGTAAGTTGAAACTTTGCAGGCGAGGTCCGGATGAGTTTACATGTTTAACAACATCCCTGACAGGCTCAATTGCTCCCTTGATAATATCCATACCATCTTGGACAACCAAATTCAAAATATGTGCTGCGCATCTCACATGCAGATCTTCGCCACCAAATGGCTTGTCCATCCAAAGTTTGGCCTTTAACTTATTCACTGCAGCAGTACTTGATGTGGCATTATCCAGAGTAATAGCAAAAGCTTTGTTGGACAAGTCCCAATCATGGAGACAATCCATAATTGTACTATGGATTGCAGCAGCATTATGAGGATATGGAACACTTTTAAAGCTGATTGTATGCATGTGCAGATTGAAGTCTTCATCGATATAATGCGCAGTTAGGCAAATGTAGCCAAGTTCTTGGACTGATGTCCACATGTCAGTTGTGAAACTAACACTAGAGCCAGAATTAGCCAAACTGTTTTGAATCTTCTTCTTCTCTTCATCATACACACCAATACAATCCTTTTTGAGAGTTTTTCGGCCATGAACATTCAAACTTGGGTGCGCTGACTTCATCATTTTCTTGAAAAAACCCATTTTCAATCTTTCTGAAAGCAAGATTAGCACTGATCCAAAACTTGGTCATGAAATCCCTTGTAACAGCTGGATCTAGTACAAAACCGCGTCCATCTGCAGCAGCGTCACTCACGGGAAATATTGCATTACGGTCAAGATCCTGTGGGAATTCTTGGCATCCAGAAAAGATATGACGCTTGAAGTGTGACACGCCAATCCCTTGATGATATGATAATTTGGTTTGACAATAAACGCAAATAGCCTTTCCTTCATCAGGTAGCTCTTTGAAAAAATCCCAAACTCTTGATCGTTTCTTGCTTCTGCGATTGGGGAGCTGAGTCACTTCATCCGCTCCGTCACGAAACTGTGATTGCTCTGCAGTTTGACTGTTTGACATTCTGACAATTGGAGTATTACTAACGAGTATCAACAACTTAAGATGCTCTAAGTGAGACAGCGCAACTGCAGTAAATATGAGCAAATGATAGTCACTAACAATATTGGAGATTACAGGGCATGTAAAAATAATAATCTGAAAGATATGTCACAGAGCCCAAACCTTAATGGAACTGTGCATATTTTTTACTGAGCAAAAGTAATGTATAGTTTATAGGGGAAACAAGATATATCCGGTATCCATTTGCTCATCATAAAATATATCATTTCTACTGAAAGCTACCCAAACGTTCGACCTTACTAAAATTTAGCAAACAACACCATTCTACATTACTCAAAATTGTCAGATAGTAGTAGGCAGAAATATTCAGCACACGGCTAGCAGGAACGCCAGCAATAGAAGATGCATTGCAACAGGTGAAGCTAGTTGTATCATAAATAAGCAATCCGGTGTGTGCTAGCTGTAGGGCTAAAGTCCATGATATATATTCATCGAGAAGGTAAGCTCATACTGTATCATACATAAGCAATCTGAGTTGGACAAAAATAGCTTAGTTGTACGCATGTTTGGACTCATGAGTCAGTACAGAACTTGGCACACACATTTGCATTGGCACTACGGATTGACCATCAGTTTCCATGTTCTAGTCAAGCAATTAAACTGAGAACATATTCCAAATTAACAAGCACAGCCGGAAATCCATAGTTCAATCTAAAAGTAAACAAGATTATTTTAACACTAATATTTACCGGCTAATGGACACCTAGTATCGACAAAATAACAAGCTATTGCTAGAACTCTTCTTATTGCTAACTGAATATTGCTACCGCACATACATGTTCACTACATTGATGTGAATACAGAATAACGCCGAATTGCAGAATGTGAATACAACTTTGCAAGACGAATTGCAGGCAGCAGCGGATGCAGACTGCCAAGTACGTACACCAATTAGTGCAAATCAAGAACAAGAAAGAGGCCACCTTGACAGAGAAAAGGCAGCTCACCTTGAGCTAGGGGAAGGGGCGGGCTTCAGGGTCCTGGTATTGGTGGCCAGGAGCTTCGGGGTTGTGCAGGCAGCGGCGGAGAGGCTCGTCGGAGTCCAGGTGGAAGGGATGGCGGAGACGTCTTGAGGAGGAGGTGGCGGCTGTTAGGCTGTAGGCTCCTCTTCGGGCGTCGTTGGCTACCAACGGCGTAGTCGGGGAAGGTAGTTCCGGCTCGCGATCGCCATCGAGTCTCCCGACAAGCTTGGAGGATCTACGATCGCCGACGGAGCGGGCGGAGGGCAGCGGCGAATCGGGCGGTTGCCGGCAGCGGAGGGGCGGCTGCCGGAGTCGTGGGGGCGGTTGCCGACGGCGGAGGGGCGGCTGCCGGAGTCGTGGGGGCGGTTGCCGACGGCGGAGGGGCGGTTTCCGGTGGCCGGCGGCGGAGGGGAGGTTGCCAGCAATGGAGGAGCCTTGGGGATTTGGGGGCAGAGGTAAGGGTCGTTTTGTCCAGTGGATACAGGATGGTCAAAAGTCAAAAGCCCATAGGAATCCACCGTTATGGACCTGACGTCCAGTTCACGCCCATAGTCCAACGAAGCCCAGTCTAGTGAGGTCCGTGTAATTTCAGGTCCAAAGTCCGTGGATTTCGGGAATCCAGTTCCAGATTTATATGTTCCTGGTGGTGTGGAAGGCAACCATTTTTAGAGCCTATGTGTCGACGGCGACCAAGGACTTGATTGCTATTGCAATCAACCAACTATCAGTCAGGAACTCAATTGATCGAGTATGGACACAAAGCTGTTAAAATGGGAAAACTGGAAGCTTATCCACTCCCGTATCCTTTTCTTCTTTTTATTTCTTTCTTCCTTTCTTCTTTACACATTTGTCCTCTTGATATCTACATATTACATATAAGTACATAGATAAGGGAAAAAAGATAATACATTGCTAACTCAACACTCCCCCTCAAGATAGGGAGAATGCATCATATAGCCCCATCTTGTAACATAGACTAGAAAAAACCTTCTCCGATAAGTCTTTGGTGAATATATCTGCTAGTTGATTTGAAGAGCTCACATAAGGTATACAGATTATCCCTTGATCAAGTTTTTCTTTCATGAAATGTCGATCAATTTCAATATGTTTAGTCCGAGCATGTTGAATCGGGTTATGTGCAATATCTAGTGATACCTTATTATCACAATATATCATTAATGGTTTTGCTTGACATAAACCCAGCTCCGTCAATATGATTTTCAGCCACATCACCTCACATATTCCATGAGCCATAGACCTAAATTTTGCCTCGGTGTAGACCGAGCAACAACGGTTTTGCTTCTTACTACGCCAAGTAACTAAATTTTCTCCAATAAATGTACAATAGCCAGATGTGGACCTTCTATCATCCAGTGAACCTGCCCAATCTGCATCAGTGTAGCATTCTACTTGCATATTCCCATTTGATTGGTATAACAATCCACGCCCTGGATTACCCTTAAGATATCGAATTATTCTAAGTACTGCATCCATGTGGTGAGTTCTAGATCATGCATGAATTGACTAACCACACTCACTTGCAAAAGCAATATCCGGACGAGTATGAGACAAGTAAATCGGTCGTCCAACTAGTCGTTGATATTGCGCTCGGTCTACAGAGTTGCTCGGTTCACTAGTAAGTCTATGGTTTTGCTCTATTGGTGTTAAGGCAGGTCGGTAACGCAACATACATGTTTCTGACAAGATATCTAATATGTATTTTCTCTGAGACAAGTAAATACCTTTTGAGCTTCGAGAGACTTCAATCCCAAGAAAATACCTTAGCTGGCCCAAATCTTTAACCTCGAATTCTCTTGTTAATTGCAGCTTCAGGTCTTTGATTCCTGCATCATCATCTCCTGTGATAACAATGTCATCCACATAGACTATCAATATTGTTAGTTTGCTCATATTTATCTTATAGAACATAGTATGATCAGCATTACTCTGTTTGTAGCCATGTTTCAATACAACCCTCCTAAAACGATTAAACCATGCTCGTGGTGATTGTTTTAGACCATATAAGGAGCGATGTAGTCTCAACACTTTGCCCTTCGGTTTGTGCGATATTGAATCCCGGAGGTATTTGCATATAAATTTCCTCTTGGAGATCTCCATGAAGGAAAGCATTTTTTACATCAAGTTGATGTAAATCCCATCCAAGATTAGCTACACAAGAGATTGAAATTCTTATTGTATTCATTTTAGCCACCGGTGTAAATATCTCCTCATAATCCACTCCATATGTTTGTGTGTACCCTTTTGCTACTAAACGTGCTTTGTACCTTTCCACTTTGCCTTCAGGATTATGCTTCATGGTATACACCCACTTGCATCCGACCGGTTCTTTATTTTTTGGCAGTGTCACCAGTTCTCATGTCTTGTTTTTCTTTAAAGCCTCCATTTCTTCAAGCATAGCAACACTCCATCTTGGATCCTTGATGGCATCTTTCCAATCTGTGGGTACAGAGGTCGAGTCTAAAGATGCAATAAAGTTTTTAAATGAAGAACTACACCTCTTGTAAGATAGATATTTTGCGAGATTGTGTTCGTATCCCACATAAACCTTTAGGTGTGCTGGAACATCAGCATGTCTTGACAGTTTTCGTAGTGCAATAGGATAATCAACTATTGGAGTAATAGGTACTGGTGAAGAATTTTCATTACCGTCACCTTCAACGACATCATGTATAATCTCCTGATGTGATGGAGACTCTCGAATAATACAAGTAGGTTCAATATCTTCAATTGCTTCATGATGTACAGGTTCGCTTGTCGATGCTCCAGGTCCCACAGATGCTGACGGTGTAGTGGTTTCCATCACTTGTTGATCAGACGGAATGTTGTTTGCCTCATAATTTGTTGAATTGGCATCTCCTTCATCAATACTTTCACTTCTCTCCCCCTGTGTTCCATTCTCTGGCTGATAAATATCCATTAGCGGAGCCAACACAGAACCACCTGAAGCATTATCTTTGTTTGAATTCTCCCCCTTACTATCAATACCATAATTAGGAGCATTAAGCAAATAAAATGGTTCATTTTCATGAAAAGTAACATCCATACTCACAAAGAATCTCCTTTCATCGGGGCTCCAACAACGATACCCCTTCTAACTGGGTGAATATCCCACAAATATGCATTTGATGGCACGTGGATCAAGCTTTCCAACCGAACCCCTATAATCATGAACAAAACACGTACAACCAAATACCTTAGGAGGTACAATGAAATCATTAGTGCCATTTAAACATTCCATTGGGGTTTTATAGCCCAACACTCGTGATGGCATCCGGTTTATTAGATAAGCAGCTGTTTTAATAGCCTCGTCCCAAAGAAACTTTGGCACATTAATCGTGAACATAAGAGACCGAGCTACCTCCAATAGATGCCTATTTTGTGTGTTCACACATGTAGTCTGATGAAGAATGTCATGTGATGACAAGAAATTATTAAAAGCTTTGTTAACATACTCAGTCCCATTATCTGAGCGAAGTATTTTTACAGTGACCTTATATTGATTGTGCACTATGTTATAGAAGTCTATAAATGCGGATAATACTTCAGATTTGTGCTTTAGCAGATACAACCAAGTACATCTACTAAAACCGTCAATAAAGGTCACATACCATCTTTCTCCTAAAAGAGAAGTCACAACTGAAGGGCCCCATACATCAGAATGAACTACTTCAGAAGGGATATTAGTCTTCTCACTAGTACTAGGATAACTTGTTCTTGTGTGCTTAGCTAGTTCACACACATCACAAACCAAACCTTCCTTACAATAGATATTAAATTTTGACGGGAACAAGCGACTTAGGGACTGAAAGGACACATGTCCAAGTCTATAATGCAACAAAGTTAACTCACCTTTGGCAGGGCTACATCTTGTACTAAGCGTCAATGGTGCTGGAACATTGCCGAGGTAGTACAAGCCATCTCGTTCAGTCCCAGTCCCAAGTATTCTTCCCGACTTTAGCTCCTGAAATATACAGAAATAAGGTTGAAACCATGCTCCACAATTCAGTTCCTTTGTAATTGAGCTAACTGATAATAAATCCACTGGAAAGTTGGGAACATGTAAAACATGACTCAATGACATAGAAGGAGTACAACTAATGGTGCCACTACCCATTATTGGAGCAGAGGATCCATCGGCAATACGAACTCTTTCTTTGCTAGAACGTGGTGTATAAGATGAGAAACTTTTTGATGAACCGAGTCATATGATTTGTTGCCCTGAATCAATGATCCAAGGGTTGGATGAACAATTCACACCTTGACTCGCATGAGAGGTGGATGCAGATTCAGGGACATCTGTAGCAGTGGCCGTCATCATGGATTTAAATTCCTCCACTGCAGTAACATCAGGTGATTCCTTTACAGTTGCAGTAAGATGGCTTCGTTTAGGCTTCTTCTTGAATATTGTCCCATTATTGGGACGGTTTGGTGGGCTCTTACGCAACCGGGGGTAACCAATCAGCTCAAAAAAATCTTTCTTCACATGACCAGGTCTTCCACAATGATCAAAGATCACTCTGGGTTTCATCTGGTAACCAAATTTCATGGCGTGTGCTTGATCATTCTTTGAACCAACATATTGTTTATCATGGGTCAGTGAGGACAGTGCTGCTCTATTGTCGACACCTGTATTTAGGACTGAAATCTTGTTAGATCGACGAGTTTCCTCTTCCAGAATGCTAGCAATTGCCTCGTCTAAAGTGGGCCAGTCAGGTGTTAACTGAGCTCGAAAATTAAATTCCGAATCCAGGCCTTCGAGAAAGGTTTGCACAAGCGATGGTTCAAACCATTCTCGAAGGAGTGGCACATCTCCGGGATCGTGTGCCTTGAATGGTCCGAAGAACTCTAGGTCCCTGTAGAGCTTCTTAATCTCCCTGCATACTCGGTCATAGTTTTTTGATCTTGCCCGACATGCCTCATCTCATGGAGAATCCTGGCGACTTGCATTTTGTTTGATTTTCCTGAAAACTGTTTTTCAATATCTACCCAAAATTCAGCTGCAGTTGTAAGGCCTTCTACTGTTCCCGAACTGTTTTCTCCATTGAGCTTAGAAGCCGAGACCATTACCTTCATTTGGTTCCGCTCCCATTGTTCATGTGCAACACCTTCGGGTTTCTTCTTATCTTCCTCAAGAAAATTTTTGCGAGACCATGCGCTTCCGAATGAACTCTGCATTTCGTGCCCAACTAAAATAGTCACCTGGGCCAGTAAGCTTGACTGGATTTGACTCCAAAGCAACGGATACGCCACCAGATGCATTAGCAGATTTTGTCTGAACTTGTTCCATCAACTGAGATAGCATTCTCTGCATGCTCTCACACAATTTTTATACACTCGATTCCCCACTCTTGTCCACTCTGATACCATATTGCAATCAACCAACTATCAGTCCATGAACTCAATTGATCGAGTATGGACACGGAGCTGATAAAATTGATAAAATGGGGAATCTGGAAGCTTATCCACTCCTGTCTCCTTTTCTTCTTCTTATTTCTTACTTCCTTTCTTTTTTACACATTTGCCCTCTTGATATCTACATATTACATATAAGTACATAGATAAGAAAAAAAAGGATAATACATTGCTAACTCAACAATTGCTTTTTCTATATTCTCTTAGGATCCTTTGTGATTATGTCCAGAACTTGCTTGTACTTTTGTTATAGTCTAGGGCCCAGTTTGTAAAACGGTATATAACTGTCCTACTTTATCGCAACTTTCATGCCTTTCGAGGACATTCCCGTTCAAAAAAGAAGTGTTTATTCGGTATCACACATATCGGACTTCATCCATACTTAGGGAACATCTCATTGTGGTTCCAAAAAAAATCTTTCCAAAGGAAAAAATAACAAATCTGACGTTTAGACATTTCTTATGTAGCATCACACTTTATAATTTTCATCGGTACACAACAACATCTCTTTGTAGTCCAAAAATCGTTTCCAACTAAAATGGAGAATGCATCCAACATTTATAAATTTCTTATTTAGCATCCCAAAAATTTCAGATTTTTATCAATACTTCAGTAACATCTCTTTGTAGCAGATTCAGAAAACATTTACATAAAATCAATAACGAATCCAACATCTAGAAATCTCCTTCGAGTTTTTTCTTGAATCCAAACCATTTGTGATAATATCAGCAATGTTTTGCATTTTTATTAATGCGAGACGATCTTGGATGTTTGGTTTCCGATTTCCGTCTAAATTTTGTCAAACCTAAATTTGCCAAGTATGCTAACTCGAAAAGTGTAATTAAGAATTTGTAAGCCACAAAGTGTGGCAAAAGTTGAGAAGAAACTCAATCAACGGAAAACCAAATCTGATCCCGGGTGCATATGCACCTGGTATATATAAAACTTATTTCCAAAACATAAAAAAATTAGTAAAAAAATTTAGCATATAGAGGGACTTGATTGCTATTGCAATCAACCAACTATCAGTGTGGAACTCAATTGATCGAGTATGGACACAAAGCTGTTAAAATGGGAAAACTGGAAGCTTATCCACTCCCGTATCCTTTTCTTCTTTTTATTTCTTTCTTCCTTTCTTCTTTACACATTTGTCCTCTTGATATCTACATATTACATATAAGTACATAGATAAGGGAAAAAAGATAATACATTGCTAACTCAACACTCCCCCTCAAGATAGGGAGAATGCATCATATAGCCCCATCTTGTAACATAGACTAGAAAAAACCTTCTCCGATAAGTCTTTGGTGAATATATCTGCTAGTTGATTTGAAGAGCTCACATAAGGTATACAGATTATCCCTTGATCAAGTTTTTCTTTCATGAAATGTCGATCAATTTCAATATGTTTAGTCCGAGCATGTTGAACTGGGTTATGTGCAATATCTAGTGATACCTTATTATCACAATATATCATTAATGGTTTTGCTTGACATAAACCCAGCTCCGTCAATATGATTTTCAGCCACATCACCTCACATATTCCATGAGCCATAGACCTAAATTTTGCCTCAGTCTGTAGACCGAGCAACAACGGTTTTGCTTCTTACTACGCCAAGTAACTAAATTTTCTCCAATAAATGTACAATAGCCAGATGTGGACCTTCTATCATCCAGTGAACCTGCCCAATCTGCATCAGTGTAGCATTCTACTTGCATATTCCCATTTGATTGGTATAACAATCCACGCCCTGGATTACCCTTAAGATATCGAATTATTCTAAGTACTGCATCCATGTGGTGAGTTCTAGATCATGCATGAATTGACTAACCACACTCACTGCAAAAGCAATATCTGGACGAGTATGAGACAAGTAAATCAGTCGTCCAACTAGTCGTTGATATTGCGCTCGGTCTACAGGTTGCCTGGTTCACTAGTAAGTCTATGGTTTTGCTCTATTGGTGTTAAGGCAGGTCGGTAACGCAACATACATGTTTCTGACAAGATATCTAATATGTATTTTCTCTGAGACAAGTAAATACCTTTTGAGCTTCGAGAGACTTCAATCCCAAGAAAATACCTTAGCTGGCCCAAATCTTTAACCTCGAATTCTCTTGTTAATTGCGGCTTCGGGTCTTTGATTCCTGCATCATCATCTCCTGTGATAACAATGTCATCCACATAGACTATCAATATTGTTAGTTTGCTCATATTTATCTTATAGAACATAGTATGATCAGCATTACTCTGTTTGTAGCCATGTTTCAATACAACCCTCCTAAAACGATTAAACCATGCTCGTGGTGATTGTTTTAGACCATATAAGGAGCGATGTAGTCTCAACACTTTGCCCTTCGGTTTGTGCGAGTATTGAATCCTGGAGGTATTTGCATATAAATTTCCTCTTGGAGATCTCCATGAAGGAAAGCATTTTTTACATCAAGTTGATGTAAATCCCATCCAAGATTAGCTACACAAGAGATTGGAATTCTTATTGTATTCATTTTAGCCACCGGTGTAAATATCTCCTCATAATCCACTCCATATGTTTGTGTGTACCCTTTTGCTACTAAACATGCTTTGTACCTTTCCACTTTGCCTTCAGGATTATGCTTCATGGTATACACCCACTTGCATCCGACCGGTTCTTTATTTTTTGGCAGTGTCACCAGTTCTCATGTCTTGTTTTTCTTTAAAGCCTCCATTTCTTCAAGCATAGCAACACTCCATCTTGGATCCTTGATGGCATCTTTCCAATCCGTAGGTACGGAGGTCGAGTCTAAAGATGCAATAAAGTTTTTAAATGAAGAACTACACCTCTTGTAAGATAGATATTTTGTGAGATTGTGTTCGTATCCCACATAAACCTTTAGGTGTCTTTGGAACATCAGCATGTCTTGACAGTTTTCGTAGTGCAATAGGATAATCAACTATTGGAGTAATAGGTACTGGTGAAGAATTTTCATTACCGTCACCTTCAACGACATCATGTATAATCTCCTGATGTGATGGAGACTCTCGAATAATACAAGTAGGTTCAATATCTTCAATTGCTTCATGATGTACAGGTTCGCTTGTCGATGCTCCGAGTCCCACGAGATGCTTGACGGTGTAGTGGTTTCCATCACTTGTTGATCGGACGGAATGTTGTTTGCCTCATAATTTGTTGAATTGGCATCTCCTTCATCAATACTTTCACTTCTCTCCCCCTGTGTTCCATTCTCCGGCTGATAAATATCCATTAGCGGAGCCAACACGAGAACCACCGAAGCATTATCTTTGTTTGAATTCTCCCCCTTACTATCAATACCATAATTAGGAGCATTAAGCGAATAAAATGGTTCATTTTCATGAAAAGTAACATCCATACTCACAAAGAATCTCCTTTCATCGGGGCTCCAACAACGATACCCCTTCTAATCGGGTGAATATCCCACAAATATGCATTTGATGGCACGTGGATCAAGCTTTCCAACCGAACCCCTATAATCATGAACAAAACACGTACAACCAAATACCTTAGGAGGTACAATGAAATCATTAGTGCCATTTAAACATTCCATTGGGGTTTTATAGCCCAACACTCGTGATGGCATCCGGTTTATTAGATAAGCAATTTGTTTTAATAGCCTCGTCCCAAAGAAACTTTGGCACATTAATCGTGAACATAAGAGACCGAGCTACCTCCAATAGATGCCTATTTTGTGTGTTCACACATGTAGTCTGATGAAGAATGTCATGTGATGACAAGAAATTATTAAAAGCTTTGTTAACATACTCAGTCCCATTATCCGAGCGAAGTATTTTTACGGTGACCTTATATTGATTGTGCACTATGTTATAGAAGTCTATAAATGCGGATAATACTTCAGATTTGTGCTTTAGCGAGATACAACCAAGTACATCTACTAAAACCGTCAATAAAGGTCACATACCATCTTTCTCCTAAAAGAGAAGTCACAAGCTGAAGGGCCCCATACATCGGAATGAACTACTTCAGAAGGGATATTAGTCTTCTCACTAGTACTAGGATAACTTGTTCTTGTGTGCTTAGCTAGTTCACACACATCACAAACCAAACCTTCCTTACAATAGATATTAAATTTTGACGGGAACAAGCGACTTAGGGACTGAAAGGACACATGTCCAAGTCTATAATGCAACAAAGTTAACTCACCTTTGGCAGGGCTACATCTTGTACTAAGCGTCAATGGTGCTGGAACATTGCCGAGGTAGTACAAGCCATCTCGTTCAGTGTAATATCCCAGGTATTGGGGTTACAAAAATAGAGGAAACAGATGTGTGCATTGCATTCATGCATAGAAAATCTGGGGAATTTTCGCGCTTTAAAGTTAAACAGTCACGATGAATCGAAGTTTCACTTGACCTTGGTGGAATTGAAGTAGCTCATCAAGTCAAGCGCTATAAACCTCAATGTGACTTTGTTAAAACCTTGTTTTGGGTAAAGATGATTTGATCTAAGGGGTTAGATCAAATGGAACTAATAATCAACACAAGAACACTTTACTCAATGATCAATTGCTTGACCTCATAAAAGATCATATTATGGAATTCCCTGCCATAACATATGAACCTACAATTAATTGGGAATCAAGTAACAATAAATGGAGAAACCATTCTTCACTTATCTTTTCCATGTCTTAAACAAATCCTTGATCCTACCATGAACCTCATGGCATTCATTCTATCTCATTCTTGGAAGCAAGACCAGGAGATAAATTCTAGAAATATATAATCCTCTCTACTACATATTAATATACATCAAACCTAGAGAGGTGAGAGTTCTATGATAATTATCAAAGAAGCAATAACAAAACTTGAGCTAAACCTTGGAGATACATCCAAGTATTCAAACCATCATCTTTCAGAGAAGCTCTAAGATATTATTCTAGACATTCTCAAATGAGAGAGACCATCCATGCTAATTTCAGTTCAATCTATTCAAATACCCAAATGGTTAAACCAACATTTCTTGAGAGAACTTTAAGTGAATATCTCAGGCATTCTCCTGGGATATAAAACTATTGAGACAACCATGACCATGACCATCCTAGATAGTAAAATAAAAGTGCAATACCTTAAATTGATCAAGACAATGCTTGATCATGGAAGGGAGAAACCATTTAATGAGAGATACTTTAGGAAGCCAAACCCTGATCAATATAAATTGTGTGATGATCATAAAACCTAAGAACTTGAGGAAATGACATCAAGAACAAGTTGATCATGTCTAACCATGATCATGCTCTTGAGATATGTGAGTATAAGATAAACCCTAATAGGAAAAGTAGATATCATTCACCACATAAAACTATGGGGAGATCATTAGTAAGCAACCCTAGACTTATATCCTAACCTTTACTTGTGAACCACTAGGTGATCACAATTAGAAACCTACCATATCTATGTTTCCTAAATTAAGGAACCCAAGAGCACCTTAGAGTTAAACACTATACTTTATGTAGTGAGAAACCATACCTCAATGTGACCAAAGTTAACTATAAAAAGAACCATAATCATTCTAGTTACTTTAATGATAAGTTGGGGAAAATAATAGAAGTTAATTGGTAGAAGATAAAACCAATTCTCAAATTCTTAGTAATTAGAGAAGCACATAAGGTATTAAGCAAGTAACCTTATCATAGATAGGGAGATTAAACTTTAGCCAATACAATATGGGTCACCTCATTCATACAAACTAAAATTATATCTCAACCCTAGTTATGGTATCACTATGGTGATTACCATATAAACCTAGACCATAATTGAGATTCAAACCAATTGCCATTAGGTAAATATAATTAGAACTTCAGAATTGCACTCTATTTAAAACCTATGCTTAATTATTGAACATAAGAGACATCTAATTCTAAGTCCTATAAATAAACCCACAAGTGGTGATCAACCACTTATCATTATAACCAAGACCAAACCATATTGAGAGTAGCATCTACTTTAGGTATTTCAAGGTGTTAAGTATTAACCTTGAAATAGGGTTGTAATCAAACCTACAAGACCTCAATAAAGAAGTACTCACATAAAATCATATGCAAGTAACCAAATTTCCAAATATGAGATCAAGTCCTTAGAAATAATCTAGCACTTGAAATCATGTCATTAAATCACTTCTTAAAAGAAATCCATAAGTATATGTTACTTTGAAATTGTTCCTTGCCAGGTGATACCAAAGAAAACTCTATATATCACTAAGTAAGAAAGGTTATCATTGGAGAACAAATTGAATATTTACAAAGATAATATCAAATTCTTGTCCATAAGGGTATTCAAATTCAAGTCCTAACTATAATAATTCAACCAATGTTATAATACCTATATTCACATTCTAATACACCACTAAAGTATTTGCAGTATCTTAGGCTAATCCTTGTATTGTTCAAATAAGAAATACCTGCAAATACAAAAGCATTCAAAATTGAATTAAAAACAGAATTCAAAAACAGAAAATAAGAAGAAAAAGAAAACAGAGAAAAAAAATGGAGCAGGGGCTTACCAGACCTCATTTGGTCGTGGCAGCCCAGTCTGCAGCCACCGCAGCCCAGCACGAGCCCCACCAGCACGACCCAGTCCATCGCCAGAACCAGCCCAGCCCAGCCCAACTTACCCCTTCGCATCGTCAACACGCACGGGAGGAGTCATCCTCTTCCTTCGTTCACTGCAAGCAGCTCGGTGGCAGCCTCCCGGCCACCAGCCACGCCAAGATACTCGCCGCCGCTCCTTGGCGCCTATAAAGGTCACTGAGCCGCCGCCAAGAACCCTAACCCTAAATTTCCCCATTCATCTTCTTCATACTCGGAAAAACCGAAACCCTAGCTTCTCCGGCCAACTCTTCTCGCCGGTAATTGGAGCTTCCCCACGACTCGACGTGGATGCCATCGTCATCTACACCCTTGACTTGGTCATCCTGATCAAGGAATCGAGCTTCCGAGGTCGAAATCACTCGCAGTGAGCTCCTCCTATCCGACGATGGAGATGGTCGATTCCGGCGACCTGGACCTTCCCAGACCTCGCCGTCCAGCTCTACCGATTCCTGGTGAGCTCCTACATCTCGCAGTGTCCCTAGCCTGCTCGATTGTGCCCCGTAGTGCCGCCTCGTCGTTGTTCCCTGTCCGCCGCCGCTCTGGCTTGCCGCCGGCAAGGCTCCGGCGACCATTTGGTCACGGCGCCGCCCCTTCTCGGCTCGAGCACAACGCCGTGCGTCTCCCAGCTCGCTCGGGATGGGCGCGGGGGCCCGAATCGACGTCGCCGCCGATGAACCGGCCGTCGGCCGGCCACTTCCCTGCCACATTGGCGCCCCGTGGCAGCTTACTTGGACCCCGGCCCACTCGTCGGTGTCCCCGAGGGTAGCCAACCCGGGTAGGTTTAGTCATTTCGTTATAATTTTTCAATTCAATAATTACTGCAACTTCAAATAATTATAGAAAAATCATATTAACTCGAGAAAAAATAAAAATAAGACATCTAAATTCTTATAAAAGTAAATTCTATTTAATAAAAATATAATATGAAATTTTTATTTTTAATAAAAATTTAATTGTTTAATACCTGTTAATTAAGCCTTTTCTTTTAATTCAAAATGCAATTAAAATTCAATAATTACGAAAACTTTCTAAATTAAATAGAAACCAGTAAGTAAATAAGTAAAACATTAAAATTAATTTTTATTTACTATTAACTTATTAAATCCTTATTAAAAGGATTTAAACCCTAATTAATAATTACCTTAATTATTAATTCTTTAAAAATAATAAAAGGACAAATCCAATATTATTTTAATTCCAAAGTTATTAATAACTTCAACTTTATTAATGAAGTTATTAATCCAAGAATTATAGGGTAATTAAGAAACCCTAGTTCCATTAGAAACAAAGTGATAACTTCATCATTTCATGTGTAATCCTAAAACCCTAATGCCATTTAGACCCTAGATCCATTACTTCTTATGAACCCTAAATTGTTCCCAAACCTAAACCTAAGTAACATGTGATCATGTTACTTCACCAGTAAACATAGATTCATATCTAGCAACTAAATACTAGTTCAAATCCACATAAAATATGGGAACCCTATTACTACTAATTAACATTCCATGTGTTCATCTTCATCAGACCTAGATAATTAAGTAGGGCTAATCAAGCGTAAACCCTAGATCCTATTACCAAAGCCATCATCCTTATTCATTCCTATTTAGCATCACGCCATTGTGATGAACCCTAACAACAACCATACCTACTATTTTACTTTACATAACCCTGTTCCACTAAACCCTACTAGTGTGAGATACTTATGAACCATCCTATTTAGGAGCCAGCCATTCCCTACTTAGAGATTCAATGGCTAGTACAAGACAACCTCAACCCTAATTGATATACTTCTTATTGTTTAAGAAGTATGTTCTTCAAAAGTTATTCTTTTGAAGAAAATAAGGAATCATCACCAACCCTGCTTATAAGGACCTACAAACCCTAGCCAGCTATCATTAGCAAAATAAACCAACCTTGACAACAACACAGTATAATGAATTGCTTAGGATGCCTAGGCTTACCTTAACCTTACAAGCCCTAGGTATTGATGAATCCAACTTTGTTGGGATCCATCTAATACTTATCCCAGCAACTACATGAAGTCATAGAAAACCATAGAACCCCACAACCCTAATTATCATACTTGTTCTTTACTAAAGAACATGTTCTTCAAAAGTTATTCTTTTAAAATATATGATAATTAATCATTAACCATGCCATAGAGTGCTAAAACCAACCACTGTTCATTACATGTTAGGATTTTACCAAATGTTATTGTTGTGTGCTATTTATGCTATTATTATGATATATTGCAGCACATGTTCATGATACCAAGTAATCCTACCTGAATAAGAACCTTGTTTGTGAATCACTCTAAAAAGTGCAACACACCCTGAACTGATCATTACAACTCACTAATCCTAAATCATTGGGGTTAGGTCACGCTTAGAGCGATTGCATCTCATTCTTATGCATTATTGCATCCTTGCCAATCTTTTAAACATCGTCCTTACCGGACGATGATGCTATTTCAGAATTTGGAGTTATTGCGTATCGAAGACCTTGTCTGCATAATCTTGCGAGTCAAGAAAGGCAAGTTCATCACTTGCTCATGTCATTTGAGTATTTTTATAAAATTACTTGCAAAGTATTATGGTTATCACTATTGCACAAAAATCAAAACCACTACTTTCATAACTATGAATATGACTATGTGGTGGGCAATGGAACCATGGATTGTGTTGATATGGTGGAGGTTCCATTGCACGGGCTTGTATCCACCTAGGATTAAACAACAAATGTCGCCAGTGATTCTTGTGCCGTAATATCCGTGTTAACCATAAGATCCGGAGTGGGACGGAGTAGTCAAAAGTGTTTCCACCTCTCGTTCATCAACGGATGCGCTTTACCGTAGACACTTGTATCTGTCGGGGCAAGCCGTAGGCTGGGGAAGCCTTAAGTCCCCACGGCATAGTCCGTAGACACTTGTCGCTCGAAGTGCAAGCGGTGGGCTGGGGAAGCCTTAAGTCCCCACGGTATTGCGGTCTATGATGGGTTGCAGCTACCGGCGAAGGAGTTTGGTTAACGAGTCCCAAACTGTTGTCGTGGTCGGGGTCCATCCTTAAGTGGTATAAGAGGACCGACGAGGACCCCGGGTCGGGGTATGCAACAAAGGGTGGGTGTTCGAGGTAGCGGAGGAACATGATTGGCTAGACCTTATACCGGGCCTCACACCAAAGGAAGTGTGGACGAGAACTAGACTCGGTTGGCACCAAGGTTAAGATCTCTTATGGGTAAAGCAACACACCTCTGCAGAGTGTAAAGAACCGTGACCTGTCACTCCCTGTTCCGGGATATGGAACTGCGAACGCGGCCGGAAAGGAGCTCCATGAAGTTCTAGTAAACCGGTGAAGGCTGACGGACATAGTTCTTCTGAATAAAAGCAACCTTTTGAAGAAATGATTATGAAAACCTGCATTGGTATTAGACTTTCTGGTCTAATGCTGTAGCTAGTGCATTAAACACCTCTTTCCTATAATGAACTTGTTGAGTACGCTCGTACTCATCCCACTCTTAAATCTGTCGTGGTCGGGGTCCATCCTTAAGTGGTATAAGAGGACCGACGAGGACCCAGGGTCGGGGTATGCAACAAAGGGTGGGTGTTCGAGGTAGCGGAGGAACATGATTGGCTAGACCTTATACCGGGCCTCACACCAAAGGAAGTGTGGACGAGAACTAGACTCGGTTGGCACCAAGGTTAAGATCTCTTATGGGTAAAGCAACACACCTCTGCAGAGTGTAAAGAACCGTGACCTGTCACTCCCTGTTCCGGGATATGGAACTGCGAACGCGGCCGGAAAGGAGCTCCATGAAGTTCTAGTAAACCGGTGAAGGCTGACGGACATAGTTCTTCTGAATAAAAGCAACCTTTTGAAGAAATGATTATGAAAACCTGCATTGGTATTAGACTTTCTGGTCTAATGCTGTAGCTAGTGCATTAAACACCTCTTTCCTATAATGAACTTGTTGAGTACGCTCATACTCATCCCACTCTTAAATCCCCTGCTTAGATATGGAGGCATCGAAGGAGGATCTACAGTGCAACTCGAAGACCGAGGAGTCAACAACTACTTCAAGGGACAGGAACCTGTCAGAAGATTCAGATACCACATCCAACAAGGAGAAACCTAGATTAGCAATAGAAAGGAACTAGCTTCCTAAACTTAGCTCCTATTTAGCTAGAATCTATTCATAGCCTCTATAGCTAGGTAAATACTCTACAAATAGAGTTCGTGATAGGCTTAGACCACGAGTCGTTCTTCTGGAGTTTATTTGCAGATTTACCTCATTGTAAAGTAGGAGGCTATGCTGATCTTCTGTAACAGAGTCTGTATGTAATTCTTTAGACATGCCTTGGACCCGCATATGTTTCTGTTGTACCACTCTGAGCGATATAATACTAGTGGAACGATGTTTCATTGGTGTTATATCAGACTTGCATACTACACCATGCAGTGGTATGCCGGGTCACCACAGTTGGTATCAGAGCAAATGCTTTGACCTAGAATTAAAACCTTTAAAGGAGACCTATAGGATTGGTAGTGTCTATAGGAAGTTGTATTAGCTAAGTCAACTATGCTAAACCAAATACTTTTTATGACTTGAGATGGATACTCACTTGAGAATAATCCTGACACACTTGAGTCAACATTTCTTTTCTAGCTTACCAAGATAAAATAAAGTTAGTTAGCTAATCTCAAATATGTAGTATACCATTAAGTCCTTAAAACAATAGATGAGTAGACCACAGTTGGTATACAATACATGGTAGTCCAAAGAGAGGATACAACCATAAGGAAGCTATCCTATTGGAAGATGTGTACCAACACATATTATGATTAAATACAAGTATTCAGACCTGTAATAGGAATAATATCAAGTGATGAAGATAATTATGATATCCTATTAGAAGGTATATGCTAAGACAAGTAATGAGTAAGTAAAATTTATCTAAACCTGTGAAACAACTGATAGTAAGTGATACAAACAAGTAATATGAAGTAGTATAGACCATGATGAGTCAATCATGGGAGATAAGGAAGAGAGATATGAATAAAATATGTTTACTTACAAAGTAGAGTTGTTAATCATATATGATTCACCTGAGAATCATTATGTGATGGAATAGAACGTCATAAATACTTAGGAGGAGTACAATAAGAAGTCAGGTGTTCACCAATAGTGCAAGAGTTGTTATCCAAAACCATGGGAAGTGTGCCAAGCACATCATGACCATAGATTTATGATAGAATCACTTGGAAGTATAGGAGCTATATTCCAATAGTTATGTGTTTAGAGTAGCCATGCTAGAACCTAGACATATCATAGGAAATAGTCCTCAATAACACTTATATATGGTATAATACTTTGTTAGTACTTCCAAAGAAAATTAGGTTAACCACAACTATCCTAGACCACTTTGTTTCAAGTTTATCTCATTGCAAATGTGCAATTAAGGTAAAGGTTGAGACAAATAGTAGAATTCCCTATATTCGTGCTAAGTATTACGATATAAACCTATCGTATGTGGTGTTATATACTACACATCTCAGCCTGATGTTTAGAGATGTCTTACTCAACTAGTATATTCAGGCTTATGATGGTGTGTATTATATGCACAAAGCTGAATCTTCTTGGATTTTATTGGATTTTCATTGTTTGACTAGATCCATACATGAAGTTTGACGTTGATATGCAAATGCATGTTGCAATATCAAGTCCTTACTTGATGCTATAGATCTAGAGGGTAATGGTAAACGTGTGAGGAAGTGACGAATTCTATATATTTTAAAGATAACATGAAGGTTCATCAGATAAAGGAAACAAAGTTGTGGGAAGCAACCACAATACTCTGAAGGAAGTGCCAATCAACATTCATGCTTTACCTCAAAAGAGGAGTACTTTAGTACATGAGAAGCATGAAGGTTAGGAATATGGTGATTATGGTGAAGCTCAAGCAGATCCATAGTCAACATAGAAGAGGGAATGCATGGGAAATCACTTAGGATACTATAATCATAGTGTCAGCTAGTGTTTTCTTGCAAAATAAACCCTGAATAAAGGAAGGTGATATATGGAACCATAGCAGTTATAAGAAGACCATAGTTGGTATCAGAAGGCCACAAATGGTATAGGATCAATACTGCGAGATAAAGTAGAAGGTGTCTCGTCCAGTTGATCAGAACCTATAATAGAATCCATTTTTAGATACCAAATAGCCACATTTAGTATAATAATCACAGCTGGTATCAGTTGGTGTTACAAATAGTCCACGATTTAATTATTTGTATTAATGAAGTTGTGAACAAATAAAATTTTGTTAGCCAAATAACAATGACCTATTATCATTTAGTCAAAGGATTCACATTGGATGTCCACAATTAAGTGGATACATCACAAGGATTCTTCACAAGACCTTAGAAGAATATAAACCATACGCTACACCTAGACAAATATTCTAACCATCAATCCAATGTTTGGAATAAAAGGAGTCGAAGAACATAAGTAAACTCTAAGGGGTAGAGTAAAGATTGAGTTGGATGTACAATGACTCAATACTTTAAGTTAGATATAAACAGAAGGTCTGAACTGAGAGGAAGTTCGATCTTATTTTCATAAGATTGTTGGACATTACTTTCAGAAGGATGTCAGACCAAAAGCCGAGGTTTATACTTCGAGGAAGTAAGAAGTGGACTGTAACTTGAGAAAGTGAGTAATATTTACTCAGAAGTATGATAGCCCAAGTAAATTAAGGCTAAGGAAGTTGGATAAAGGAAATATCGGAGACCAAATACAGCTTGAGAAGGCCAAAGCCCGAAGGATATTGATTATACCAAACCTAAAGACTAATAGAATGATTCCTTTCATGGAACCTGAATAACCTGAAATAGTTACAGGTATCAATTATAAACTCTGATTGGATGGACTAAATGAGTCAAATCCATTCTTAGGAATAAACCATCACGATCATTTCCATGATAAGTACCTTACGAAGTACCAATATTGAAGTTTTGGTAGTAAGGGGAAAACAAAGACCTATTTTATCAAATAGGAGGATGTTATCCAATTAGTCCTCAATAAAGACTGCCAGGACAAGAAGAAGTCCTAATCATTGAATATTCAATGAGAAATGAAGCAAGATTATAATAGTTGGAAGAAATCAATGAATCAAACTAAGACCCATGGTTCAGAGACAAGTATTATTAGATTCCGGAGAAAAATCATAGAATTGGAGCAAGAAACTGATGTTCAGATACAAACCCTAATGGATTCCAGGAAGAATCTGGATAAGGGATATATACAATTATATCCAGTGAGATTACCACGGAGTTCGAGAAAAGTCGTAGTCTGCACAAGACAGATCCACACTTCGGAAACGTGAGAGAGATCAAACTTCGAGGACGAAGTTTAGTTTAAGGGGTAGAGACTGTAATATCCCAGGTATTGGGGTTACAAAAATAGAGGAAACAAATGTGTGCATTGCATTCATGCATAGAAAATCTGGGGAATTTTCGCGCTTTAAAGTTAAACAGTCACAGTAACTGAAGTTTCACTTGACCTTGGTGGAATTGAAGTAGCTCATCAAGTCAAGCGCTATAAACCTCAATGTGACTTTGTTAAAACCTTGTTTTGGGTAAAGATGATTTGATCTAAGGGGTTAGATCAAATGGAACTAATAATCAACACAAGAACACTTTACTCAATGATCAATTGCTTGACCTCATAAAAGATCATATTATGGAATTCCCTGCCATAACATATGAACCTACAATTAATTGGGAATCAAGTAACAATAAATGGAGAAACCATTCTTCACTATCTTTTCCATGTCTTAAACAAATCCTTGATCCTACCATGAACCTCATGGCATTCATTCTATCTCATTCTTGGAAGCAAGACCAGGAGATAAATTCTAGAAATATATAATCCTCTCTACTACATATTAATATACATCAAACCTAGAGAGGTGAGAGTTCTATGATAATTATCAAAGAAGCAATAACAAAACTTGAGCTAAACCTTGGAGATACATCCAAGTATTCAAACCATCATCTTTCAGAGAAGCTCTAAGATATTATTCTAGACATTCTCAAATGAGAGAGACCATCCATGCTAATTTCAGTTCAATCTATTCAAATACCCAAATGGTTAAACCAACATTTCTTGAGAGAACTTTAAGTGAATATCTCAGGCATTCTCCTGGGATATAAAACTATTGAGACAACCATGACCATGACCATCCTAGATAGTAAAATAAAAGTGCAATACCTTAAATTGATCAAGACAATGCTTGATCATGGAAGGGAGAAACCATTTAATGAGAGATACTTTAGGAAGCCAAACCCTGATCAATATAAATTGTGTGATGATCATAAAACCTAAGAACTTGAGGAAATGACATCAAGAACAAGTTGATCATGTCTAACCATGATCATGCTCTTGAGATATGTGAGTATAAGATAAACCCTAATAGGAAAAGTAGATATCATTCACCACATAAAACTATGGGGAGATCATTAGTAAGCAACCCTAGACTTATATCCTAACCTTTACTTGTGAACCACTAGGTGATCACAATTAGAAACCTACCATATCTATGTTTCCTAAATTAAGGAACCCAAGAGCACCTTAGAGTTAAACACTATACTTTATGTAGTGAGAAACCATACCTCAATGTGACCAAAGTTAACTATAAAAAGAACCATAATCATTCTAGTTACTTTAATGATAAGTTGGGGAAAATAATAGAAGTTAATTGGTAGAAGATAAAACCAATTCTCAAATTCTTAGTAATTAGAGAAGCACATAAGGTATTAAGCAAGTAACCTTATCATAGATAGGGAGATTAAACTTTAGCCAATACAATATGGGTCACCTCATTCATACAAACTAAAATTATATCTCAACCCTAGTTATGGTATCACTATGGTGATTACCATATAAACCTAGACCATAATTGAGATTCAAACCAATTGCCATTAGGTAAATATAATTAGAACTTCTAGTTAAAACCTATGCTTAATTATTGAACATAAGAGACATCTAATTCTAAGTCCTATAAATAAACCCACAAGTGGTGATCAACCACTTATCATTATAACCAAGACCAAACCATATTGAGAGTAGCATCTACTTTAGGTATTTCAAGGTGTTAAGTATTAACCTTGAAATAGGGTTGTAATCAAACCTACAAGACCTCAATAAAGAAGTACTCACATAAAATCATATGCAAGTAACCAAATTTCCAAATATGAGATCAAGTCCTTAGAAATAATCTAGCACTTGAAATCATGTCATTAAATCACTTCTTAAAAGAAATCCATAAGTATATGTTACTTTGAAATTGTTCCTTGCCAGGTGATACCAAAGAAAACTCTATATATCACTAAGTAAGAAAGGTTATCATTGGAGAACAAATTGAATATTTACAAAGATAATATTCAAATTCTTGTCCATAAGGGTATTCAAATTCAAGTCCTAACTATAATAATTCAACCAATGTTATAATACCTATATTCACATTCTAATACACCACTAAAGTATTTGCAGTATCTTAGGCTAATCCTTGTATTGTTCAAATAAGAAATACCTGCAAATACAAAAGCATTCAAAATTGAATTAAAAACAGAATTCAAAAACAGAAAATAAGAAGAAAAAGAAAACAGAGAAAAAAATGGAGCAGGGGCTTACCAGACCTCATTTGGTCGTGGCAGCCCAGTCTGCAGCCACCGCAGCCCAGCACGAGCCCCACCAGCACGGCCCAGTCCATCGCCAGAACCAGCCCAGCCCAGCCCAACTTACCCCTTCGCATCGTCAACACGCACGGGAGGAGTCATCCTCTTCCTTCGTTCACTGCAAGCAGCTCGGTGGCAGCCTCCCGGCCACCAGCCACGCCAAGATACTCGCCGCCGCTCCTTGGCGCCTATAAAGGTCACTGAGCCGCCGCCAAGAACCCTAACCCTAAATTTCCCCATTCATCTTCTTCATATTCGGAAAAAATGAAACCCTAGCTTCTCCGGCCAACTCTTCTCGCCGGTAATTGGAGCTTCCCCGCGACTCGACGTGGATGCCATCGTCATCTACACCCTTGACTTGGTCATCCTGATCAAGGAATCGAGCTTCCGAGGTCGAAATCACTCGTAGTGAGCTCCTCCTATCCGACGATGGAGATGGTCGATTCCGGCGACCTGGACCTTCCCAGACCTCGCCGTCCAGCCTCTACCGATTCTCGGTGAGCTCCTACATCTCGCAGGTGTCCCTAGCCTGCTCGATTGTGCCCCGTAGTGCCGCCTCGTCGTTGTTCCCTGTCCGCCGCCGCTCTGGCTTGCCGCCGGCAAGGCTCCGGCGACCATTTGGTCACGGCGCCGCCCCCTTCTGGCTCAGCACAACGCCGTGCGTCTCCCCAGCTGCTCAGGATGGGCGCGGGGGGCCCGAATCGACGTCGCCGCCGGTAACTGGCCGTCGGCCGGCCACTTCCCTGCCACATTGGCGCCCCCGTGGCAGCTTACGTGGACCCTGGCCCACTCGTCAGTGTCCCTGAGGGTAGCCAACCCGGGTAGGTTTAGTCATTTCGTTATAATTTTTCAATTCAATAATTACTGCAACTTCAAATAATTATAGAAAAATCATATTAACTCAGAAAAAATAAAAATAAGACATCAAAATTCTTATAAAAGTAAATTCTATTTAATAAAAATATAATATGAAATTTTTATTTTTAATAAAAATTTAATTGTTTAATACCTGTTAATTAAGCCTTTTCTTTTAATTCAAAATGCAATTAAAATTCAATAATTACGAAAACTTTCTAAATTAAATAGAAACCAGTAAGTAAATAAGTAAAACATTAAAATTAATTTTTATTTACTATTAACTTATTAAATCCTTATTAAAAGGATTTAAACCCTAATTAATAATTACCTTAATTATTAATTCTTTAAAAATAATAAAAGGACAAATCCAATATTATTTTAATTCCAAAGTTATTAATAACTTCAACTTTATTAATGAAGTTATTAATCCAAGAATTATAGGGTAATTAAGAAACCCTAGTTCCATTAGAAACAAAGTGATAACTTCATCATTTCATGTGTAATCCTAAAACCCTAATGCCATTTAGACCCTAGATCCATTACTTCTTATGAACCCTAAATTGTTCCCAAACCTAAACCTAAGTAACATGTGATCATGTTACTTCACCAGTAAACATAGATTCATATCTAGCAACTAAATACTAGTTCAAATCCACATAAAATATGGGAACCCTATTACTACTAATTAACATTCCATGTGTTCATCTTCATCAGACCTAGATAATTAAGTAGGGCTAATCAAGCGTAAACCCTAGATCCTATTACCAAAGCCATCATCCTTATTCATTCCTATTTAGCATCACGCCATTGTGATGAACCCTAACAACAACCATACCTACTATTTTACTTTACATAACCCTGTTCCACTAAACCCTACTAGTGTGAGATACTTATGAACCATCCTATTTAGGAGCCAGCCATTCCCTACTTAGAGATTCAATGGCTAGTACAAGACAACCTCAACCCTAATTGATATACTTCTTATTGTTTAAGAAGTATGTTCTTCAAAAGTTATTCTTTTGAAGAAAATAAGGAATCATCACCAACCCTGCTTATAAGGACCTACAAACCCTAGCCAGCTATCATTAGCAAAATAAACCAACCTTGACAACAACACAGTATAATGAATTGCTTAGGATGCCTAGGCTTACCTTAACCTTACAAGCCCTAGGTATTGATGAATCCAACTTTGTTGGGATCCATCTAATACTTATCCCAGCAACTACATGAAGTCATAGAAAACCATAGAACCCCACAACCCTAATTATCATACTTGTTCTTTACTAAAGAACATGTTCTTCAAAAGTTATTCTTTTAAAATATATGATAATTAATCATTAACCATGCCATAGAGTGCTAAAACCAACCACTTGTTCATTACATGTTAGGATTTTACCAAATGTTATTGTTGTGTGCTATTTATGCTATTATTATGATATATTGCAGCACATGTTCATGATACCAAGTAATCCTACCTGAATAAGAACCTTGTTTGTGAATCACTCTAAAAAGTGCAACACACCCTGAACTGATCATTACAACTCACTAATCCTAAATCATTGGGGTTAGGTCAAGCTTAGAGCGATTGCATCTCATTCTTATGCATTATTGCATCCTTGCCAATCTTTAAAACATCGTCCTTACCGGACGATGATGCTATTTCAGAATTTGGAGTTATTGCGTATCGAAGACCTTGTCTGCATAATCTTGCAGTCAAGAAAGGCAAGTTCATCACTTGCTCATGTCATTTGAGTATTTTTATCAAATTACTTGCAAAGTATTATGGTTATCACTATTGCACAAAAATCAAAACCACTACTTTCATAACTATGAATATGACTATGTGGTGGGCAATGGAACCATGGATTGTGTTGATATGGTGGATGTTCCATTGCACGGGCTTGTATCCACCTAGGATTAAACAACAAATGTCGCCGAGTGATTCTTGTGCCGTAATATCCGTGTTAACCATAAGATCCGGAGTGGGACGGAGTAGTCAAAAGTGTTTCCACCTCTCGTTCATCAACGGATGCGCTTTACCGTAGACACTTGTATCCGTCGGGGCAAGGCTGTAGGCTGGGGAAGCCTTAAGTCCCCACGGCATAGTCCGTAGACACTTGTCGCTCGAAGTGCAAGCGGTGGGCTGGGGAAGCCTTAAGTCCCCACGGTATTGCGGTCTATGATGGGTTGCAGCTACCGGCGAAGGAGTTTGGTTAACGAGTCCCAAACCGTTGTCGTGGTCGGGGTCCATCCTTAAGTGGTATAAGAGGACCGACGAGGACCCGGGGTCGGGGTATGCAACAAAGGGTGGGTGTTCGAGGTAGCGGAGGAACATGATTGGCTAGACCTTATACCGGGCCTCACACCAAAGGAAGTGTGGACGAGAACTAGACTCGGTTGGCACCAAGGTTAAGATCTCTTATGGGTAAAGCAACACACCTCTGCAGAGTGTAAAGAAGCTGTGACTCGTCACTCCCTGTTCCGGGATATGGAAGCTGCGAACGCGGCCGGAAAGGAGCTCCATGAAGTTCTAGTAAACCGGTGAAGGTCGACGGACATAATTCCTCTGAATAAAAGCAACCTTTTGAAGAAATGGTTATGAAAACCTGCATTGGTATTAGACTTTCTGGTCTAATGCTGTCGTAGCTAGTGCATTAAACACCTCTTTCTTATAATGAACTTGTTGAGTACGCTCGTACTCATCCCACTCTTAAATCCCCTGCTTAGATATGGAGGCATCGAAGGAGGATCTACGAGTGCAACTCGAAGACCGAGGAGTCAACAACTACTTCAAGGGACAGGAACCCGTCGGAAGATTCGAGATACCACATCCAACAAGGAGAAACCTAGATTAGCAATAGAAAGGAACTAGCTTCCTAAACTTAGCTCCTATTTAGCTAGAATCTATTCATAGCCTCTATAGCTAGGTAAATACTCTACAAATAGAGTTCGTGATAGGCTTAGACCACGAGTCGTTCTTCTGGAGTTTATTTGCGGATTTACCTCATTGTAAAGTAGGAGGCTATGCTTGATCTTCACGTAACGAGTACGTATGTAATTCTTTAGACATGCCTTGGACCCGCATATGTTTCTGTTGTACCACTCTGAGCGATATAATACTAGTGGAACGATGTTTCATTGGTGTTATATCAGACTTGCATACTACACCATGCAGTGGTATGCCGGGTCACCACATTCAGTCCCAGTCCCAAGTATTCTTCCCGACTTTAGCTCCTGAAATATACAGAAATAAGGTTGAAACCATGCTCCACAATTCAGTTCCTTTGTAATTGAGCTAACTGATAATAAATCCACTGGAAAGTTGGGAACATGTAAAACATGACTCAATGACATAGAAGGAGTACAACTAATGGTGCCACTACCCATTATTGGAGCAGAGGATCCATCGGCAATACGAACTCTTTCTTTGCTAGAACGTGGTGTATAAGATGAGAAACTTTTTGATGAACCAGTCATATGATTTGTTGCCCTGAATCAATGATCCAAGGGTTGGATGAACAATTCACACCTTGACTCGCATGAGAGGTGGATGCAGATTCAGGGACATCTGTAGCAGTGGCCGTCATCATGGATTTAAATTCCTCCACTGCAGTAACATCAGGTGATTCCTTTACAGTTGCAGTAAGATGGCTTCTTTTAGGCTTCTTCTTGAATATTGTCCCATTATTGGGACGGTTTGGTGGGCTCTTCTGCCAACCAGGGGTAACCAATCAGCTCAAAAAAATCTTTCTTCACATGACCAGGTCTTCCACAATGATCAAAGATCACTCTGGGTTTCATCTGGTAACCAAATTTCATGGCGTGTGCTTGATCATTCTTTGAACCAACATATTGTTTATCATGGGTCAGTGAGGACAGGTCTTTGCTCTATTGTCGACACCTGTATTTAGGACTGAAATCTTGTTAGATCGACGAGTTTCCTCTTCCAGAATGCTAGCAATTGCCTCGTCTAAAGTGGGCCAGTCAGGTGTTAACTGAGCTCGAAAATTAAATTCCGAATCCAGGCCTTCGAGAAAGGTTTGCACAAGCAGTGGTTCAAACCATTCTCGAAGGAGTGGCACATCTCTGGGATCGTGTGCCTTGAATGGTCTGAAGAACTCTAGGTCCCTGTAGAGCTTCTTAATCTCCCCTGCATACTCGGTCATAGTTTTTTGATCTTGCCCGACATGCCTCATCTCATGGAGAATCCTGCTGACTTGCATTTTGTTTGATTTTCCTGAAAACTGTTTTTCAATATCTACCCAAAATTCAACTGCAGTTGTAAGGCCTTCTACCTGTTCCCGAACTGTTTTCTCCATTGAGCTTAGAAGCCAGACCATTACCTTCATTTGGTTCTGCTCCCATTGTTCATGTGCAACACCTTCAGGTTTCTTCTTATCTTCCTCAAGAAAATTTTTGCAGACCATGCGCTTCCAGAATGAACTCTGCATTTCGTGCCCAACTAAAATAGTCACCTGGGCCAGTAAGCTTGACTGGATTTGACTCCAAAGCAACGGATACGCCACCAGATGCATTAGCAGATTTTGTCTGAACTTGTTCCATCAACTGAGCTAGCATTCTCTGCATGCTCTCACACAATTTTCCTACACTCGATTCCCCACTCTTGTCCACTCTGATACCATATTGCAATCAACCAACTATCAGTCCATGAACTCAATTGATCGAGTATGGACACGGAGCTGATAAAATTGATAAAATGGGGAATCTGGAAGCTTATCCACTCCTGTCTCCTTTTCTTCTTCTTATTTCTTACTTCCTTTCTTTTTTACACATTTGCCCTCTTGATATCTACATATTACATATAAGTACATAGATAAGAAAAAAAAGGATAATACATTGCTAACTCAACAATTGCTTTTTCTATATTCTCTTAGAATCCTTTGTGATTATGTCCAGAACTTGCTTGTACTTTTGTTATAGTCTAGGGCCCAGTTTGTAAAACGGTATATAACTGTCCTACTTTACTGCAACTTTCATGCCTTTCGAGGACATTCCCGTTCAAAAAAGAAGTGTTTATTCGGTATCACACATATCGGACTTCATCCATACTTAGGGAACATCTCATTGTGGTTCCAAAAAAAATCTTTCCAAAGGAAAAAATAACAAATCTGACGTTTAGACATTTCTTATGTAGCATCACACTTTATAATTTTCATCGGTACACAACAACATCTCTTTGTAGTCCAAAAATCGTTTCCAACTAAAATGGAGAATGCATCCAACATTTATAAATTTCTTATTTAGCATCCCAAAAATTTCAGATTTTTATCAATACTTCAGTAACATCTCTTTGTAGCAAATTCAGAAAACATTTACATAAAATCAATAACGAATCCAACATCTAGAAATCTCCTTCAGTTTTTTCTTGAATCCAAACCATTTGTGATAATATCAGCAATGTTTTGCATTTTTATTAATGCAGACAGTACTGGATGTTTGGTTTACGATTTCCGTCTAAATTTTGTCAAACCTAAATTTGCCAAGTATGCTAACCTGAAAAGTGTAATTAAGAATTTGTAAGCCACAAAGTGTGGCAAAAGTTGAGAAGAAACTCAATCAACGGAAAACCAAATCTGATCCCGGGTGCATATGCACCTGGTATATATAAAACATATTTCCAAAACATAAAAAAATTAGTAAAAAAATTTAGCATATAGAGGGACTTGATTGCTATTGCAATCAACCAACTATCAGTCAGGAACTCAATTGATCGAGTATGGACACAAAGCTGTTAAAATGGGAAAACTGGAAGCTTATCCACTCCCGTATCCTTTTCTTCTTTTTATTTCTTTCTTCCTTTCTTCTTTACACATTTGTCCTCTTGATATCTACATATTACATATAAGTACATAGATAAGGGAAAAAAAGATAATACATTGCTAACTCAACACTCCCCCTCAAGATAGGGAGAATGCATCATATAGCCCCATCTTGTAACATAGACTAGAAAAAACCTTCTCCGATAAGTCTTTGGTGAATATATCCGCTAGTTGATTTGAAGAGCTCACATAAGGTATACGGATTATCCCTTGATCAAGTTTTTCTTTCATGAAATGTCGATCAATTTCAATATGTTTAGTCCGAGCATGTTGAGCTGGGTTATGTGCAATATCTAGTGATACCTTATTATCACAATATATCATTAATGGTTTTGCTTGACATAAACCCAGCTCCGTCAATATGATTTTCAGCCACATCACCTCACATATTCCATGAGCCATAGACCTAAATTTTGCCTCAGCTGTAGACCGAGCAACAACGGTTTTGCTTCTTACTACGCCAAGTAACTAAATTTTCTCCAATAAATGTACAATAGCCAGATGTGGACCTTCTATCATCCAGTGAACCTGCCCAATCTGCATCAGTGTAGCATTCTACTTGCATATTCCCATTTGATTGGTATAACAATCCACGCCCTGGATTACCCTTAAGATATCGAATTATTCTAAGTACTGCATCCATGTGGTGAGTTCTAGATCATGCATGAATTGACTAACCACACTCACTTGCAAAAGCAATATCCGGACGAGTATGAGACAAGTAAATCGGTCGTCCAACTAGTCGTTGATATTGCGCTCGGTCTACGAGTTGCCCGGTTCACTAGTAAGTCTATGGTTTTGCTCTATTGGTGTTAAGGCAGGTCGGTAACGCAACATACATGTTTCTGACAAGATATCTAATATGTATTTTCTCTGAGACAAGTAAATACCTTTTGAGCTTCGAGAGACTTCAATCCCAAGAAAATACCTTAGCTGGCCCAAATCTTTAACCTCAAATTCTCTTGTTAATTGCAGCTTCAGGTCTTTGATTCCTGCATCATCATCTCCTGTGATAACAATGTCATCCACATAGACTATCAATATTGTTAGTTTGCTCATATTTATCTTATAGAACATAGTATGATCAGCATTACTCTGTTTGTAGCCATGTTTCAATACAACCCTCCTAAAACGATTAAACCATGCTCGTGGTGATTGTTTTAGACCATATAAGGAGCGATGTAGTCTCAACACTTTGCCCTTCAGTTTGTGCAGTATTGAATCCTGGAGGTATTTGCATATAAATTTCCTCTTGGAGATCTCCATGAAGGAAAGCATTTTTTACATCAAGTTGATGTAAATCCCATCCAAGATTAGCTACACAAGAGATTGGAATTCTTATTGTATTCATTTTAGCCACCGGTGTAAATATCTCCTCATAATCCACTCCATATGTTTGTGTGTACCCTTTTGCTACTAAACATGCTTTGTACCTTTCCACTTTGCCTTCAGGATTATGCTTCATGGTATACACCCACTTGCATCCGACCGGTTCTTTATTTTTTGGCAGTGTCACCAGTTCTCATGTCTTGTTTTTCTTTAAAGCCTCCATTTCTTCAAGCATAGCAACACTCCATCTTGGATCCTTGATGGCATCTTTCCAATATGTGGGTACAGAGGTCGAGTCTAAAGATGCAATAAAGTTTTTAAATGAAGAACTACACCTCTTGTAAGATAGATATTTTGTGAGATTGTGTTCGTATCCCACATAAACCTTTAGGTGTGCTGGAACATCAGCATGTCTTGACAGTTTTCGTAGTGCAATAGGATAATCAACTATTGGAGTAATAGGTACTGGTGAAGAATTTTCATTACCGTCACCTTCAACGACATCATGTATAATCTCTCGATGTGATGGAGACTCTCGAATAATACAAGTAGGTTCAATATCTTCAATTGCTTCATGATGTACGAGGTTCGCTTGTCGATGCTCCGGGTCCCACGGATGCTTGACGGTGTAGTGGTTTCCATCACTTGTTGATCAGACGGAATGTTGTTTGCCTCATAATTTGTTGAATTGGCATCTCCTTCATCAATACTTTCACTTCTCTCCCCCTGTGTTCCATTCTCTGGCTGATAAATATCCATTAGCGGAGCCAACACAGAACCACCTGAAGCATTATCTTTGTTTGAATTCTCCCCCTTACTATCAATACCATAATTAGGAGCATTAAGCGAATAAAATGGTTCATTTTCATGAAAAGTAACATCCATACTCACAAAGAATCTCCTTTCATCGGGGCTCCAACAACGATACCCCTTCTAACTGGGTGAATATCCCACAAATATGCATTTGATGGCACGTGGATCAAGCTTTCCAACCGAACCCCTATAATCATGAACAAAACACGTACAACCAAATACCTTAGGAGGTACAATGAAATCATTAGTGCCATTTAAACATTCCATTGGGGTTTTATAGCCCAACACTCGTGATGGCATCCGGTTTATTAGATAAGCAATTTGTTTTAATAGCCTCGTCCCAAAGAAACTTTGGCACATTAATCGTGAACATAAGAGACCGAGCTACCTCCAATAGATGCCTATTTTGTGTGTTCACACATGTAGTCTGATGAAGAATGTCATGTGATGACAAGAAATTATTAAAAGCTTTGTTAACATACTCAGTCCCATTATCTGAGCGAAGTATTTTTACAGTGACCTTATATTGATTGTGCACTATGTTATAGAAGTCTATAAATGCGGATAATACTTCAGATTTGTGCTTTAGCAGATACAACCAAGTACATCTACTAAAACCGTCAATAAAGGTCACATACCATCTTTCTCCTAAAAGAGAAGTCACAACTGAAGGGCCCCATACATCAGAATGAACTACTTCAGAAGGGATATTAGTCTTCTCACTAGTACTAGGATAACTTGTTCTTGTGTGCTTAGCTAGTTCACACACATCACAAACCAAACCTTCCTTACAATAGATATTAAATTTTGACGGGAACAAGCGACTTAGGGACTCGAAAGGACACATGTCCAAGTCTATAATGCAACAAAGTTAACTCACCTTTGGCAGGGCTACATCTTGTACTAAGCGTCAATGGTGCTCTGGAACATTGCCGAGGTAGTACAAGCCATCTCGTTCGAGTCCCGGTCCCAAGTATTCTTCCCGACTTTAGCTCCTGAAATATACGAAATAAGGTTGAAACCATGCTCCACAATTCAGTTCCTTTGTAATTGAGCTAAGCGATAATAAATCCATTTGGAAAGTTGGGAACATGTAAAACATGACTCAATGACATAGAAGGAGTACAACTAATGGTGCCACTACCCATTATTGGAGCAGAGGATCCATCGGCAATACGAACTCTTTCTTTGCTAGAACGTGGTGTATAAGATGAGAAACTTTTTGATGAACCAGGTCATATGATTTGTTGCCCTGAATCAATGATCCAAGGGTTGGATGAACAATTCACACCTTGACTCGCATGAGAGGTGGATGCGGATTCGGGGACATCCGTAGCGATGGCCGTCATCATGGATTTAAATTCCTCCACTGCAGTAACATCAGGTGATTCCTTTACAGTTGCAGTAAGATGGCTTCGTTTAGGCTTCTTCTTGAATATTGTCCCATTATTGGGACGGTTTGGTGGGCTCTTCTGCCAACCAGGGGTAACCAATCAGCTCAAAAAAATCTTTCTTCACATGACCAGGTCTTCCACAATGATCAAAGATCACTCTGGGTTTCATCTGGTAACCAAATTTCATGGCGTGTGCTCGATCATTCTTTGAACCAACATATTGTTTATCATGGGTCAGTGAGGACAGTGCTGCTCTATTGTCGACACCTGTATTTAGGACTGAAATCTTGTTAGATCGACGAGTTTCCTCTTCCAGAATGCTAGCAATTGCCTCGTCTAAAGTGGGCCAGTCAGGTGTTAACTGAGCTCGAAAATTAAATTCCGAATCCAGGCCTTCGAGAAAGGTTTGCACAAGCAGTGGTTCAAACCATTCCTGAAGGAGTGGCACATCTCTGGGATCGTGTGCCTTGAATGGTCTGAAGAACTCTAGGTCCCTGTAGAGCTTCTTAATCTCCCCTGCATACTCGGTCATAGTTTTTTGATCTTGCCCGACATGCCTCATCTCATGGAGAATCCTGTCGACTTGCATTTTGTTTGATTTTCCTGAAAACTGTTTTTCAATATCTACCCAAAATTCAACTGCAGTTGTAAGGCCTTCTACCTGTTCCCGAACTGTTTTCTCCATTGAGCTTAGAAGCCAGACCATTACCTTCTTTTGGTTCTGCTCCCATTGTTCATGTGCAACACCTTCAGGTTTCTTCTTATCTTCCTCAAGAAAATTTTTGCAGACCATGCGCTTCCAGAATGAACTCTGCATTTCGTGCCCAACTAAAATAGTCACCTGGGCCAGTAAGCTTGACTGGATTTGACTCCAAAGCAACGGATACGCCACCAGATGCATTAGCAGATTTTGTCTGAACTTGTTCCATCAACTGAGCTAGCATTCTCTGCATGCTCTCACACAATTTTTATACACTCGATTCCCCACTCTTGTCCACTCTGATACCATATTGCAATCAACCAACTATCGAGTCCATGAACTCAATTGATCGAGTATGGACACGGAGGCTGATAAAATTGATAAAATGGGGAATCTGGAAGCTTATCCACTCCTGTCTCCTTTTCTTCTTCTTATTTCTTACTTCCTTTCTTTTTTACACATTTGCCCTCTTGATATCTACATATTACATATAAGTACATAGATAAGAAAAAAAGGATAATACATTGCTAACTCAACAATTGCTTTTTCTATATTCTCTTAGGATCCTTTGTGATTATGTCCAGAACTTGCTTGTACTTTTGTTATAGTCTAGGGCCCGGTTTGTAAAACGGTATATAATCTGTCCTACTTTACTCGCAACTTTCATGCCTTTCGAGGACATTCCCGTTCAAAAAAGAAGTGTTTATTCGGTATCACACATATCGGACTTCATCCATACTTAGGGAACATCTCATTGTGGTTCCAAAAAAAATCTTTCCAAAGGAAAAAATAACAAATCTGACGTTTAGACATTTCTTATGTAGCATCACACTTTATAATTTTCATCGGTACACAACAACATCTCTTTGTAGTCCAAAAATCGTTTCCAACTAAAATGGAGAATGCATCCAACATTTATAAATTTCTTATTTAGCATCCCAAAAATTTCAGATTTTTATCAATACTTCAGTAACATCTCTTTGTAGCAGATTCAGAAAACATTTACATAAAATCAATAACGAATCCAACATCTAGAAATCTCCTTCAGTTTTTTCTTGAATCCAAACCATTTGTGATAATATCAGCAATGTTTTGCATTTTTATTAATGCAGACAGTACTGGATGTTTGGTTTCCGATTTCCGTCTAAATTTTGTCAAACCTAAATTTGCCAAGTATGCTAACCTGAAAAGTGTAATTAAGAATTTGTAAGCCACAAAGTGTGGCAAAAGTTGAGAAGAAACTCAATCAACGGAAAACCAAATCTGATCCCGGGTGCATATGCACCTGGTATATATAAAACATATTTCCAAAACATAAAAAAATTAGTAAAAAAATTTAGCATATAGAGGGACATGTTCTATGTGTGCACGTAAAGTTTCACATAAAACCAACAATTTTTCTACCCTGTGTAAAAAAGACAAATAATGCCTCAAAAAATAGACTATTTTAGCACCAAAGATTTGTCTTTTTTGCACAAGGCACGAAACATATCGGTTTTTGCTGAAACAACTTTGTGAGCATGTAATATGTCAAGGTATACACGGGGAATTTTTATTTGTATTTTTCTAACATTTTAAAATATATTTAATATGCATTTCAAATAAAGGGTGCATATGCACCCGGGTGTAGAAACACCCTGTCCCTCAATCAATGATATGTGATCCATATTGATAATAAAGTGTGTAAACTTCAATGTGTGACAAGAACAGAACACATACCAAATTACTAAACTTTGGCTTGACAAATCATGGCCGTATATAGAACACCCCTATAAAGCTTGGAGAACTGAGTATTAGTACTCTATCTCCTACCAAGGTCTTCCCAAATCTAGCATTCCTATCATTTCAAATATTTTTGTACAAACTTCCATATCATTTCTTTTACTCGTATCAAACCTGCCTAAACCAGGGAGTCACGAGACTTATGTTTAATCCCAGAAATGCATTTTTCTCTAGCTTTTTTTATCCTCCCAAAAAGTCTTTCATATCCGGAAAATCCATTTTCACTCTTATGTGTAGATGCATTCATTGTCTAAAAGTGTATTTTCAAAATATTCAAAAAATTATGCTAAAAATATCAGAATCCAGACATTCTTTGGTCGCATACAAAGTTTACCGAATTTTTTTGTGGCTTCTGTAAAAAAAAAGATAATTTTCAGTGCTCCCAAATAACTAAATCCCGAGACATGTTTTGTCTTTTTTACATAGGACACAAAAAATGTTTTTTCCACTTGTACACCCGAGATATTTTGTCCAAATTTTTTAGCAGTTTTAAAATTTGTTGAAATTTTTTTTTATAATAGGTGCATTTTTTCTCGCATATGAACCAAAACACCGAATCCGTGATATCCCTTCTCTAGTTTCCAATTTTTGAAACCACTTAGCATTTAAAGCTTGATTAATCATTTCAATATTAGGCACTCCCAAGGCACATTGCTCCTTAGGTTAGCACACCACATGCCACCAACCTAAATGATATTTTTCTCTGTCTCTCAAAGTTTAGAAATAGTGATTGCAATTACTTCTTGGTAAAATTGCATATTTTAGATACTCTGGCTGATTTAGTATAGGGGGATACTGTTTGGGTATATTTTTAGGCCAGGAGATGGGTAATTTTAGGTGATTAGGAACTAAAAGAAGACAAGGGTGCTTCTAACAATCTCTCGATACAGAATTAGCTTAATTTTCAAGTCAAGTTCACTGTACATTTTGTATTACCTGAGATAATGCTTTCTCTTAGTTGAAACCAACTTGGAAATCTTAGTTGCAGCCGGGATGTAACAAGAAACTTTCTAGTTGCAATACATTTTTAAGTGAAAAATATTTTTTACTACCCACTTTTTGCTACAGGAACAAAACCTTTTTTTTAAATTGCAATCCACTTGTAATTGCGAAAATCTCAATGTCATCACCGCCGGGTGTCGTTTCCTTCTTGAAGGCGTCTCGATGTTCATCCTTGGTTCAAATTGATCGACTGTGTCCCTCTGCCTCAAGCTGCTCCTCTTGGTGGCCTCTCTTTGGGATAGCTTCTCTTGTAGTGTCTTGTGGGTCACCCTTTGTGCTTTCTCTGGAGTCGCAACCCTCTCGCAACATCGGCATGGCTATTTATACACAGCCCGCCATGTTCAGTCCCATGGCCATGTTGTTGGCCTATCGTCGAGTTCCACCTTTGACTACATTTTTGGTGCGGTGGAGGTTTATTGGCGTGAACATGGTCGTAGTAGCTCCGGTGCAACAAAAGACAAGATTCCCTCAACCTTGATCAAGTTGACGCTTCGGCTTGGCGTTCTTTTTGTGTTGTCTTCTATTGTTCGTTTCAGGGTGTGATGTGTGTGTTGTAGCTTATGGTCTAATTCCTAGTCAATTGTTTGGCTTGGTCAATTCAAAGCCGAGCTTATATCAAGACTTCTATGTAAACAAAATCATTGCAAAGAGCACACCACAGCAAAATTGCAGAGATACAATAAGGAAGAGCTCACAATCAGCTCAATCCCTCTGTTCTGTTCTACCAAGGATCAATCAGGCTAGTCAATAACAAATCGTGGGGTACGACCTAAAGCAGTAAGCACTAGGGGGAAAATCATCCAGTTCACGCGCGCTATCTCGGCTCGGACAGCTGCGTCGACGACATGTACGACGGCCACCCGCTCATCGTCGTCATCGTCGCCTCCGACCGAATGCGATCAGCAGCCACGGCGCCACTCACTATTACCTGCTTGATGATATTCCCGTCGGACGGCCCGGCGAACCCGCGGCCGTACAGCCGGAGGAACCCGAGCGCCTGCGCGCGCGGCTCTCGCAGCTCCATGGTGCCCTCGAGCATGCCGGCCACCACCGCCATGCTCGGCCGCGTCTGAGGGTCCTCGTGCAGGCAACAAAGCGCCACCTTCACCATCCTCTCCACCTCCTTGGCCACCACCCGGCCCTCCAGCCGCGCGTCGGCCAGCTCCGCGTACCGCCCCGCCTCGTGCCCCTCCAGCGCCACCAGCGGGAAGTAGTCGTTCCTCGAGCTCCGCGACGAGCCTCCCTCCGTGCCGCCGCCGCCGCCGCTCGAGGTATTCATAATGGAGTCATCGCCGCCGCCGGTGCCGTCGCTCACGTGCTCGCTACGGTTCTTGCGGCCATGCACCAGCTCCAGGAGCACCATGCCGAAACCGTATACGTCTGTGCGGTCGGTGATGGCCGTGTTGGTGAGCCACTCCGGCGCCAGGTACCCACGTGTGCCCCGCATCGTCGTGAAGAGGCCCGACTGCTCAGGCGTGAGGAACTTGGCGAGCCCGAAGTCAGCGATCTTCACCTGCCCGCCGTCGGCGAGGAGGATGTTCTCCGGCTTCACGTCGCAGTGGATGATCCTCTGGTTGCAGCCGAAGTGGAGGTAGGCGAGGCCCCTCGCGGCGCCGACGGCAATGTCCACCCGCTCCTTCCACTCGAGCAGAGGCCCCGTTGGCCGGAACAGGGGCCTGTCGAGCGAGCCGCGGTTCATGTACTCGTACACGAGGAGACGGCGCTGGCCCTCGGTGCAGAATCCCCTGAGGCGGACAAGATTGACGTGGTGGATGTTGCCGATCACGGCGATCTCCGTGCAGAACTCGCGCTTCCCCTGCGTCCCGACGCCCTCGATCCTCTTCACGGCCACCAGCGACCCGTCCGGGAGCTCGCCCTTGTACACGGCGCCGAACCCGCCAGCGCCGATCTTGGTACGGTAGCTGTTGGTCATGTCCTCAATCTCCTGATGCGTGAACCTGGTCGGGAGGCCGGGGATGACGAAATCGTCGGCGTCGTCCTCGCTGTCCAGGTCGCGCACGAGGTGCGCCGAGGCAGACCCCGGCGAGCGAGGCTGCCGCCTGAGCTGCACGTCCCTGTTGGGCCCCGAGGGGCGCCTCCCCGCGCGCCGCTCCTTCTTGCGCCACGACACGATGACGATGGCGCCGACGACGACGATGAGCACGAACGCGATGACGGTAGGCAGCAGGATGGCGATGAGTGTTTTGTTGGAAGACGAACTGTCGCCCGGCGACGAACTTGGTGACTGCGAGCTCTGGACCTTGATGTACCCGGACATGCCGGCGGCACTGGTGGCGTTGGTGCTTATGAAAGAGCCAAGCTGGTGCTGCGCGAGGTAGCAAGATCGCGAGGAGTCGTCGTAGAAGTAGCCGAGGCAGGAGCAGTTGCCGGTGCAGAGTTTCTGGCACGACGACGCGTTGGAGCCGGCCACTACCGGCGGCGAGAACTTGTTGCCGTAGTAAGCAATGCCACTGCCAAGGGGGAGATACGAGATCGCCAAGCTGCCACCAGCACCGCCAGCGCTGCCGCAGGAGCCGGCGGGCAGCGACGAGGAGCCGTCAGACGGCGCGCAGCCGTTGTCGTGCGACGTCGCGAAGAGCCGCGGGCACGTGCAGGTGGTGGCGTTGCCGTTGGGCGTGCAGAGGCCGAGCGCGCCGCACGAGAGCGGCAGGTCGCACCCCCTGCTCGGCGTCACGATCCCGCCATCCATCGGCGACGCCGACGCGTTCGCGGACGCGAAGCTCGAGATCCGCAGCTTCCCGTCCACGCCCAGCTGGACGATTCGAAGCTCGGCCGGTGGCATGGCGACCCGAATGATGACGGCGCCGTCCGCCGCGAGGAGGTAGATCCCTGTGCCGTTCACGGTCATGTGCGCGACCGTGCCGTCGCGGTCCTTGACGGAGATGGCGTCGTTGGAGAGGCGCCAGTACAGGGACCCCGACCACGACAGCACGGCGTCGGCGGCGGTGACGTTGAGGCGGTAGGGGCCCTCATCCATGTCCGATGCTGAGGCCGCCGACGCCAGGGACCCGCCGGCGGGGAGGCTCTGCGAGGACACGAGCGAGTCCGTGGGGCGGTCGAAGGACTGCCAGAGCGTGGCGTTGTCGGCGTCGAGGAGCGCGAGGTTGCCGTAGTCGTCCAGGCGGAGCGCGGCCACGGGGGACGAGAACGTCGGAGTGGACCAGACGGCCGTGCCGTTGGCGTTCTCGGCGGCGAGCCCGGCGGAAGTGAGGCGCACCGGCGTGGCGTTGTCGGTGATGGGCGCGGCGCGGTTGGCGGCCCAGACGCAGGTCTTGGACGGCGCGTGGAGAACGGCGAGGTAGTACCGGTCGTGCTGCCCGGCCGGGTTGTACACGGCGGCCTCGAAGGCGCCGCTCCTTGACCGGAGGAACACGCCGTAGGTATCGATGAACAGGAGGTAAGACGCCGAGAAGTCCGGCGTGATGACCTCCGTGCTGACCGTGCTGGCGTCGGCGGCGTGTCGGGCGCCGAGGATGAGCGAAAGCAGGAGGAGTGGAGGCATCGGCGACGGGGTCCCCATGGCCAAGACGAAACGGCCGGGTCATGAGGGTGCCGGAGCTGACGACGTGACGATGCCATGGAGGTGGGAGGAGTTGACTCGGAGTGGCGCCATTGGCTAGCTTGGCCGGGGTGGGATCTGATCCCGGAGCGCGCGAAAAAGATAATGCAACGCGACGACGACTTTGGCCTGCCTGCGGTTGGTGCCTCCGCGTGCAGCTCTACCTAGCTCACCATCTGCTCTGCTGTCGTCGGAGTTTGAACATGGCGGTGGAATTGTTGGCAGGTTTTAATCGGATTTTCCCAGCTCCCTCTTCTGATGATTGTTTAGTCCGATCGAGCTTGGAGATTAGTTTTTGAAAGGGTCTGATCCCAGCGCAAATCAGAGACGCGACAGCGCGCTCTGAAGAACGAAACAATGGACAATGTGATCTTCAAAATTACCTCACCAATGTTCCGAACAATACAGATATACAAAAAAAAATCGAAATTCAAGACATGGGACCAAAAAGGCTCCTAAAAAATATGTTGTTTTGCGCATGCGGGATCTGGAGACGGTACCAAAACTGTAAACTAAACTGTAAAATAGGGTTTTTTTGCTTATTTCCAAACATATTCATATGTGCCAAATCTGCAATGTTTTAACAGCTAAATTCAAACATAACCTTCGCGATCAGCCATTAAACATGTGGCACGACACCCAAGTGAGCCAAATAAAAAGGAGACGCAATCGGCCTGCGGTGCAGAGGATTAACCGGCATGCGAGTTCACCGTCGTCGACACGGAGGAAAGGGGCAAACCATACCTTGCCAAATCGCGGTCGTAGGAGCCGTCGGCAGCTGGAGCGCCGCAGTCAACTCCGCCAAAGAAGCCTTCTTAACCGGCGCCTTCTTGGCGCACGCCTTCTTCACCACCGTCTTCTTCGGTGCAACTTCTTCGCCGGTGCCTTCGCCTTGGTCGCCACCGCGGCGGCGACGAAGTGTGTGCCCTGCCGCTTGCGCTTGACCGAGTCGTTGCCTGAATCGGCCATGGCACCGAGCGAGAGTTGGGCGGCGGCAGCGGCGAATGGAGCTGCGGGGTTGGCCGTGGTGGTCGATTCGACCGACGCGAGGGTGCTTGGCAGGTCCGGTGAGTTTGGAGCGGCCATGGCGGCGCAAGCAAGCCGCAGCGAGGGGGGAATCCGGCCGGGGACGGTGGATCTGCAGCGGCGGTGACCTATGCGCGGGAAGGGAGTGGAGGGTGTTTTCCCTTCGCTCCACTGCCTCGCAAGGATGAGTATTGACCTGCAAAGGCCCCTCGAATCACCTATTGTGCGGGCAAGGAGGTCGTGAATGCCGACGTCTGCAAAAAAAATGCAGATTAGTCGAATTTGCGGTATCTATCCTAACCATGTTTTTCGCGCAAAACCATAAACACACGGAAAATATACAGATTTAGGCGATATGATGCTCTTAGAATATGTGGTGTTTCGCGAATGCCTAGCAATACCACACCGGTTGCAAATGCAATTTTCTCAAATTGCACGTGAGTTGCAACCAAAAAAAATGTATACACTATTAAATTCTACTGTGATTTATGTTGACCCGTGAGTCTCATAATCTTTGCAACTGAGATTCTGTGATGTAAGAGAATTAGGTTTATTCTTATGCAACATTGCGCTAGTTTTTATTGATTCAAGTCAAGCGATTCAATCGGGGGATGTCCTCACACACATCCTCCTCATACCGGATACAAGTACATGGATTGAACTGGTCAATGGAACGAACAATAAATTTAGTGCACATGGTTTTTTCATAAATTTAAAATATCGATTAATCTTCAAACATAAAGCCACATCTCTGCAATTTATGAGGTCATAGGCGTTAGTTGTCCCCCATAGACTTAATTGATTCAGTTAGCTATAGTTTTGATAGTTCTACAACACCGAAAACTACGATGATTTTTAATGGGAAATTTTTAACATTACAATCGTAGATTCTTATCTTTGGTAACTTTTATTTTCTTTGTTGTGTTCCAAACATAAAGTACGTCCATTTTCTAATTCTAATGATTCATCGAAAATTCAAGTTACATCATACTATCATACCTATCTATCCTTGGTGTGTAAACACATGGTAAATTATGCAACAAATGGAACTAACTGATTCTAGGACAGAGAAGTGAATAATACGATAAAAAAATTATTCTTAATTTCTAAGGAAATCCACGAGCCATAATAAATACAATTATTTATACTTAACTTCCGAAGTTGTTTATATCTCATTTGTATTAATTCACCGTCATAGCTCACATGTTGTGCTTAATCTAAACCGAATTTGTAATAAAATTTACATTAGTTTTCTAGTACATTGCACCATAGAAAGATAACTAAATAAATCCTCTCAAATGCGGGGAAAAATAGTAAACGAAAAGCCACGTGCCTTCTTGTATTAATTTGAGTCACTTACATGAATATAGTGCATATATATTTATGTATGTATCTTACCGATCTTGGCAGAGATCTCTAATTCATATGCTAAAGAATATTTTGATAGGGTTTTTTGGTTTATGATTTGGTATACTGAGATAGAAAATTCTAGAGTATACATGGTATCAAGAGAATATTGTTACCAAATCATTGCCATGTCCTTGTAATTTGTTGTCAAATATGTCTTATATATAATAGGAGGTTCAGTAATTATGTTTGTGACATGTGTCTGATCTGTACTTGGTACTAACATCGCTCTAGCAAAGATATACTTTAGTGTAATATGTAAGAGATGCGTCGAAGAGAGACTAGAAGCCTTACTAGACTAGTGGCCGATGATTGCCGGATTAATTTGTTTCTACATGGTACATACATTGGTTTATGGTGCTGACTTACTCCTAAACTGGATCTTTTTTTTTGTTATTTCTACATATTCACTAGACTCTTGTCGGCTATTATTGTTGTCTAATAAAAATTATGTTTAATACACATTTTTACTATGTGGGCACGGTCGCCATGTTTGCCCGTATATAGGCCAGCCATGCTTCCCTATCGTACATGGATGGAAGTTGGTGATCTCTCACATACATGACCTGGTATGGAGCTTGAGTTTGAACTCAAATTGGATGTTCTCCACGCGTCTAACTCGAGGAAGAAGTGAAAGGATCGTATGCCGCACCTAGAGGGGGGTGAATAGGTGCTAACCAATTTTTAGTTCTTTTTCAATTTAGGCTTGACACAAAGGTAAATTCTCTAGATATGCAACTAAGTGAATTTACCTATATGACAAGGATATCAACTAAGCAAGGTATAGCAACGCAATAGGAGATAGAGTGGGATAGAGGTAACCGAGAGTGGAGCACGCGATGACACGGAGATGATTCCCGTAGTTCCCTTCCTTTGCAAGAAGGTACGTCTACGTTTGGAGGAGTGTGGTTGCTACGCAAGCCAAACCAACAGCCACGAAGGCTTCACTCGGATCTCCCGTGAGCAACGCCACGAAGGCCTAGCCCACTTCCACTAAGGGATTTCCTCGAGGCGGAAACCGGGCCTTTACAAAGTTCTTGGGGCACACATCCACAACCAAATTGGAGGCTCCCAAATCTGTAACAATACAACAATCAACAACAACACATCAACAACAAATCAACTAGGGAACCAAATAGGAACACTAGCATGAGATCCCTCAAACAAGAGAGGGGGAAATGAAGAACGCTTCGGTGAGGATGTAGATCGGTGTCTTCGCCTTCGAATCTCCAAAAATCAAGAGCTTTGGTTGGGAGAGGAAGGAGATCTTGCAAATCTTGTGTTCTTGAGGTGGCTCTAATGGTGGTGAAGCTTGGCAGATTTTTCTTGCAATGATTGAGCAACTTGTCCCTTTGGAGAAGGAAGCTATTTATATGGGTGGAGCTTTCAGATCTGACCGTTGGGGACGAAATTCACTAACACCGGAAGTTCCGGCCATCCTGGCCGGAAGTTCCGGCTTCCACCGAAGTACCGCCCATTTGCTCCGGAACTTCCGCTCCCGATAAAAACCTGCAAAGCAATAGAAGGGGCGGAACTTGGGCGGAACTTCCGGTGACCAGAAGTTCCGGCCAAGTTCCGGCCAAGTTCCGGAATAGCCCGAAAACCTTACTGGACTATACTGAGCCACAAACTCGCAATTCCGGAACTTGCCCGGAAGTTGGGCGGAAGTTCCGCCGACCGGAACTTCCGGTCAGGAAGAAAATAGCAGCGGCCAAACTGCGCTGGGGAGCGTCTGCTGAAAAAGCCAGGGCGGAACTTCCGCCTGCTGGGGCCGGAACTTCCGCCAGACACAGAAAACCTGCAGAACTTCAGAACAGCTAAAGCAAAAACACCGATCCAACATAATCTTTGATAGCTTGTACCTGTCTACAACAACACACATAAAAATATACATCGTGTTGACGTCAAACACACAAAACCCAAAAGGGCGGGAAATGTTCTTTCAATCTCCCCCTTTTGGTGTTTGATGACAACACAAGTATTTGCAAGGAATGGATGATGTAAACAACAATGTGAGAGATATAGAGGAGCTCCCCCTAGATATGAGCAATGGTACATAAGAAGCTCCCCCTATATCTTGCATCCGTCTTCAAGGGTTAGCAATACAACATAGTGATAAGCATATACATAGTAAGATCATGCACACATAGATAACCAAGGAAGACTCACATACGGAGTTTACCATACACAAATAAGGTTCCAAGCACATAGATAGAGTTTACAAACCAAATAGCTAAGACATAGTTCGACACCATAACGATAAATAGAATCACAAGCAATAAAAACCAAAGCCAACACGAGCTTGTGACTCCCCCATGCAAATACCCACCGAAGAGCAACCTAAAAGGTCTCATTCTCCCCCTTTGGCACCAAAGCACCAAAAAGGAAAAGAGAGAAACTACGCGCCCCAAGGGTCGGCGTTAGCCCAGCCGGGAGGGAGGTTCGATGTAGCGCCGGGGTAGGGAGGAGTGTGTGGAGGAGACTCGATCTCAAGTCCATCTGGAGGGAGAGGCATGCCATGCTGAGAGACCCATTCCGCCTCCGGAGTGATGCTCTCCTCGGATCCGGGAGGAGACACGTCCACCGCAAGTGCCCTCATGATGCTCTTCGACGAACCCGAGACTTCTTGGCTTCGCATGCTGCTGACATGCGACGGTGGTTGACTGCAGAGGTGAGGCAAAAGATCTGTCTCATGCGGCGAGCAAGCTTAGAAGCCCAGCTTGGTGGCTTCTCATCCATGGGGTTAACATCTTCAAGAGGAGAGTTGTGGCGCTTGGCCCTCAATGACTTCACTTCATGGGATGTGAGAGAGAGTGGAATGGATTGAACGAGTCTAGCCTGACAAGTCTCCATCCAAGTGTCCTCAATGAGCTTCATAATGTACGGAGCATAGGAGGGAAGCTTCTTCTCCATCACACATGACCACATCTCATGATAGATGTAGTCCATCACATCAAGCTTCGCACCGGTGCCCTTCTTAGCAAAAGAGTTGGCCATAAGATCCACTTCATAAAGATGTAGCTCATCAAGGTTGCCACCCTTCGGTCCAATGGTTTCCCGGTAGACTCTAAGCATAATATCCCAAGTAGGGAGAAGATCCGCACTCTTGCTCGATACACCCCATCCGGGGATGTAGAGGTTCTCCAAGACTTCCCTTGTTTGAGCCCATTGGCTATCATGGCATCTCCATCCATTTGCATCAACGCCCGGGTAGAGAGGATATCCAAGGGCGGTTCCAAACTTTGCCAAGTTAGACTCAAGGAGCCTCTCATGAGTCATCCACCGAAATGTTCTTGCTTCATCTTGCTCAAAGTGAACGGTGGCATAGAATTGTTGAATTAACCCAACATCATAGTCCTTGTTGAGCTCCATAATGGGATAGAGCCCAAACTCTCCACACATGGCATAGGCTTCTTCAAAGTACTTGTTAGCGGCCATCTTCCCGGTGTCAATAGCATGTTGAGGGGCTACTCCCTTCTTGAATGGAATGTAGATCTCATAGAATATCTCCTCTTGGGTCTTGTTGTGGAACCGCTTATCCGTAACCCTATTGTTCCGAGGGGTAAGGTAAGGGTTCATGTCACGGAGCTCCTTGTACTCATTGTATTGCATTCCCTTCACGGATATATGTATGTTCTTCCCACGAACAGCCGGTGACTTGTGCCTCTGAGCAGCTGCAGCTTGCTGGCGAGCGGTGAGCTTGGATGGTCGGGTTTGCTCAAGCTCTTCCTCAACCTCGTCCACATGATCCTTGCCTCTCTTCTTGGAACCACCTGATAACGAAATCAACATGATAGGAATGATGAATGAGTGCACATAAGCAAGGAGGCCAAACACCAGAGAATGCACAGGATATCAGGTAACAGCAGAAAAACTTGCCAGGCCGGAAGTTCCGGTGGGAACCGGCTGAAGTTCCGCCCCGGGCGGAAGTTCCGGCTTGAAGGACCGGAACTTCCGGCTGTTCGAAAACAGCGGCTGTTTCCCACCAGATCTGAGGCAATGGCTAAGAAGACCGCATTACCACGACATCCTACGCACGATCTAGTAGAGGAAAGGCATCTAGAGGATTTCTACCATAGCTTTGCCTAGAGTATGCCCTATATTTCATCTAGTGAGGTCTACCCACACATAGAGAGGGAGAGGGCACAAACCGGGGGGAGCCATGGAGGAGAAGAGGGAGAGGATGCCGATCCATGGAGACGATCCGGCGGGGAGCGCCGGAGGAGGGAGATCCGGCCGGAGGAGCAGCAGCCGGCCAAGGGGAGGAGCACCACCAAATAGATCTTGGAAAGGGGAAAAGTGAAGGAGATGGAACTGCTCACCCGTTCGGCCCATATATATAGTGGTCACTTAAGGCCGGAAGTTCCGCTCGTTGGAGCCGGAACTTCCGGTCTCGCAGGAACCGTTCAGCCTGGACACGAACACGGCAGAAATAGGCGGAAAAGATACCAGCCGGAAGTACCGGTCGGAACGACCGGAACTTCCGATGGAACGAAGCCGTGCCCAAAAACAGGATTTTGACACGAACAAGGTGCACTTGGAGAGGGTGAAGGATATGTCTTAGATGAGATAGGCTTAGGACAGATACGCCAAACTCTGAGATGGTACATGATCACTCATTTTTGCAAATAATACAAATGAAGGCCAAAAATGAGTGATTTCCCATAAACAAGGAGATGTCAATAAAATCCAATGAAAATCCAAACAACTCCAACTCTTCACGAAGAAGAGTGCGGTGGCCTAGGCCACCATATATGAGTGTTATGATATGACACCGCGAAGATATATCTTGGGTTCAAACCACTACTCATCATTTAAGCTCACATATCAACATATGATATAACGAGAATGAAATCTTTAATGTTGGCATTATGGGGGGAGGGATAGCTCAATGATTTAAACCGCACTCCCCCTATTTCCATGCCCACATCTAAACCAAATAGAGTTTTGAGACAAAGGTGTGTTTGCAAGATGGTCAAGCTATACTCCTTGAATCAATGATATTTAGCTCATTCCTCAAATAAGAGAATCTTGCTTCATCAAGAGGCTTCGTGAATATATCGGCAAGTTGATCTTTGGTTGGAACATAGATAAGCTCAATATCACCACGGCCAACATGATCCCTAATGAAATGATTCCGGATCTCAATATGCTTCGTTCTTGAATGTTGCACCGGATTATAGGCAATCTTGATGGCACTTTCATTGTCACATAATAGAGGCACTTTGTCACAAATGACACCGTATTCCTTTAAAGTTTGCCTCATCCATAACAATTGAGTGCATCCACTTGCGGCGGCAACATATTCGGCTTCGGCGGTGGAGAGAGATATACAATTTTGCTTCTTAGAAGACCAACACACCAAGGACCTACCAAGAAATTGGCAAGCCCCGGAAGTTGATTTCCTATCATCCTTGTCACCCGCCCAATCCGCATCGGTATAACCGTTGAGAATAAAACTTGAGCCTTTGGGGTACCAAATACCATATCTTGGGGTGTCAACCAAATATCGAAAGATTCTCTTGAGAGCTATCATGTGGCTCTCCTTAGGAGAAGCTTGATACCTTGCACACACACCAACACTCAACACTATGTCCGGTCTAGATGCACAAAGGTAAAGCAAGGATCCAATCATGGAGCGATATACCTTTTGATCCACCTCTTTACCATTGGGATCTAGTGCAAGATGACATTTGGTAACCATAGGAGTGGCCACACCCTTCATCTCGGTCATCTTGAACCTCTTGAGCATGTCTTGGAGATATTTTGCTTGGTTGATGAAGGTTCCTTCCCTCAATTGCTTGATCTCAAAACCAAGGAAGAACTTCATCTCTCCCATCATAGACATCTCAAACCTATCGGTCATAAGCTTTGAGAATTCATCATTGAAAGCTTTGTTAGTAGACCCAAATATAATATCATCAACATATAATTGGCAAACGAAAAGCTCCCCATTGACCCTCTTAGTAAAAAGAGTGGGGTCGATTAGCCCAACATCAAACCCACGGTCTACCAACAATTCCTTAAGGTGCTCGTACCAAGCTCTAGGAGCTTGTTTGAGACCATAAAGTGCTTTATCAAGCTTGTAGACATGGTTAGGAAAGTTGAGATCCTCGAACCCCGGGGTTGCTTAACATAGACCTCTTCATGCAAAGGACCATTAAGAAAAGCACTTTTCACATCCATTTGTTGTAACTTAAAGTTATGATGCGAAGCATAAGCAAGAAGGATACGGATGGACTCAAGGCGAGCCACGGGAGCATAGGTTTCTCCAAAGTCAATACCCTCAACTTGAGAAAACCCTTGAGCCACCAATCTTGCCTTGTTCCTCACAACATTTCCAAACTCATCTTGCTTGTTCTTGAAAATCCATTTAGTGCCTATAACATTGCGGCACTCCTTAGGCTTCTTTACTAAAGTCCACACTTTGTTGCGCTTGAAGTTGTTGAGTTCTTCATGCATAGCTTCCAACCAATCCGAATCTTCAAGGGCTTCAAATACTTTCTTGGGTTCCACTAAGGAGATATAAGCATGATGATGGCTAAAGTTCGCCAATTGCCTTCTTGTGGAAACCTTTGCCCTTACATCACCAAGAACCTTGTCATGAGTGTGTCCACGAAGTTCGAGGTTCCTTTCTCTTCTTGCTAGACGACGGGCCTCGATCTCCTCCTTGGTCTTTCTAGGCCTTGGAGGTGTCACTTGATCAACTTGATCATTTGGGTCCCCGTCTTGACCTTCAACTTGAGCTTCCTCAATTACTTGAGGTTGCTCAACGTCATGTGCTTGATCTTGGACATCATTTGGTGCGGAGAAAATATCAAATGGATACTCGTCGGAACCATCATGAATTCTTGGTTGATCTTGACCTTGATCTTGTCCTTGATCTTGCACACTAGAGGGAGGGTTTTGTTCTTGTTCTTGGGTTGGTGCATCATTTGCTTCACTTGATGGGGTTTGTTGATGTTGAGAAGATGAGGGCTCCACCGTGGTAGAGCATAGTTCTTCCCGAGACGCCACACCGTGTCCCTCAATGGGGCGGAAAAATCCCACACCCATTCTTACTATGGCATCTTGAGGTATTTCATCACCTGCACAAACATCAACTTGCCCCACTTGGGAGCCATCATTTTCTTCGAACTTCACACTACAAGATTCAATGATAATCCCGGAGGATACATCAAAGATTCTATAAGTGTGAGATTCAGCACCGTAACCAACAAATATACCCTCCAAAGCTTTAGGAGCGAATTTAGATAAACGAACTCCTTTGATTTTGTAGAAACACTTACACCCGAACACCTTGAAGTATGAGATATTAGGATTGTTCCCGGTGAGTATTTCATATGGAGTCTTGTTCAAGCCCTTGCGGAGATAGAGCCGGTTGGAGGAGTGACAAGCGGTGGAGATGGCTTCGGCCCAAAAGTTATAGCGGGATTTATACTCCGCCATCATAGACCTTGCCATATCCATAAGAGTCCAGTTCTTCCTCTCCGCAACACCATTTTGTTGAGGGGTGTAAGCAGCGGAATATTGATGACGAATCCCCTCATCACTAAGAAAATCATTGAGTGTGTAGTTCTTGAACTCGGAGCCGTTGTCACTTCTTATTGCCATAATGAGGAGGTTGTGTTGGCGTTGCACCTCGGTAGCAAAGTCAATGAATATTTTTTGAGTCTCATCTTTCGTCTTGAGAAAGTAGACCCAAGTGTATCTTGAGTAGTCATCGACAATCACCAAGCAATGTTTCTTCGCACCAAGACTTGCATGAGTAACGGGACCAAAGAGATCCACATGAAGGAGCTCCAAGATCCTCTTGGAAGAGATAATGGTCTTGCTTGGATGCGGAGAGTCATGCATTTTGCCTTCAACACAAGCCCTACAAACACGATCTTTGACAAAAGACACATTTTCCATTAGTCCCACAATATGGTTCCCCTTGTGAAGACTTTGCAAAGTTCTCATGTTGACATGGGCTAGGCGGCGATGCCACAACCAACCCACGTCCGCCTTTCCGAATAGGCACATCGCACTTGACGTGGTGGTCCCCGAAAAGTCCACCACATACAAGTTGTGTTCGCGATACCCAACGAAAGCGACTTTTAGAGTCTTGCTCCACAAGAGGACCACAATATCATTATCAATAAAGACGGCGAAACCCATCTTGCCAAGGGCGGAAACGGAAAGCAAATTGTAACCAAGGGTTTTGACAAGCATGACATCCACAAGAGTAATGTTGTGAGCAACCACAACCTTGCCAAAACCCAATACCTCGGATGTAGAATTATCGCCAAAGGAGACGGTGATATCATTAATGTTAGGCCTCAACTCCTTGACGAGGTTCTTGCCGCCGGTCATATGACTTGTACATCCACTATCAAGTACCCATTTTGAACCTCCGGCGGCATAGTCCTACATGAGATCAATTCTTGGATTTAGGTACCCATTTCGCAATGGGTCCTCTTTTGTTAGCAACAAGGGTCTTTGGGACCCAAATAGACCAAGCAACATAACCATCATATGGGCCAACATATTTAGCATAAACATCACCATAATAATCTTTAAATAAAACATAGTGAGGGTTAGCAATTCCCGCATCATCATCATTCATGGTTTTGCCCTTGGAGGCTTCACCATTGGTGACGTCTTTCTTCTTCTCTTGTGCGGGCTTGGCCTTTTGCTTGTTTGCCTTCTTTGCCTTGGCATTGAAACCAAGGCCCTCCTTCCAATTGTTTGATCTTTGCTTACTCAAAAGATCATCCAAAGAAAGTTTACTTTGGGGAGAGGAGGCCTTAGCAAGTTCATCCTTCAACCTAGCATTTTCCTCAACAATATTTGCATGATCACATAGAGGAGTAGAGGAACTAGGCACATCATATGAAGCAAGCCTAATTTGAAGTTGCTCATAGGATTTGGATAGGAGAGTGAATTCACTCTTCAAAGCTTTGTGAGCTTTGTCTAGTTCATCTAGATCCTTCACAAGTTTCTCATGATCAACCTCAAATTGGGCCTTATCCTTTTTAAGCACTTTAGACTTAGCCCTAGCAAGATCTCTAGCTTTAGTGAGCTTGTTAATTTTATCTTGAGGCTCTTCAAGAGTTTCTAGCCTCTCCTCAAGAGAAGTTATAGTTTCTTGACATTCCTCAAGAGCATTTTTAAGAGAATGAATTTCGAGAGAGTCTTCTCTCTCTATTTGACCTTTTTTCTCAAGCATATCACTTTGTTGAGCTAAACGAATCATGAGGTTTGAAACATGCTTTTTAGTGTTACCTTGTAGGTTGAGAATGAAATCATCAAAATCTAGCATTTCTTGTTTCACTTTTAGACTAGCATCATCAACCCCTAGATCACTAGATATGTTAGGCATAGAGGAGCTAGGAGATGATACCTCGGAGGATTTAGCCATGAGGCAACTTTCTTCCTCCACAAGAGTGACCTCATTGGGGGATTCACTTGGTGATGAAGAGTTAGTGGAGAGGGAGGCAAGAGCGACCAATCCATTAGAGGTTGCATCTTCTTCATCATCAACATCATCATCTCCGGAGGTATACTCTTCTTGAGTTGATAGCACAATAGGTGTGTCCAAGGAAGACCTTGCCATGAAGCAATGTGCATTCTTGATAGGAGGGTTCTCATTGGGAGATTCAAAGAGAGATGAAGAGGGTATGTTGGTGGTGACGATGGCGGCCAATTCTTTTGAGCTTTCTTCATCTTCATCACCACTAGAACTTTCAACTTCATCGGATGAATATTCTTCCCTTGTTACAAGCACAACTCTTGAGGGCCTCTTGCCCTTCTTGGTCTTGTTGTTGTAGAACTTCTTGTTGGGGGCTTTTGAATATTTGCCCTTTGAGTCCTTGCTCTTGTCCTTGGGAATAAGCCTCCCATTATGAAGCTCTCTATTTTCATAGGGGCATTCGGCAATGAAGTGGCGCTTGTCATCACAATTGTAGCAAGATCTTGTCTTAGGACCAAAGCTAGTGAACCCACTTTTGTTGTTCCTCTTGATGTTGTCTTCCTTGGCCTTGGAGGGATCAACCCAAAAGGATTTTGCATGGAAGGCCATGTGATCATGGTAGTGGCATTGCAAATCTTCCGGATAGGACATACTCCAAGATGCCCTATAAGATTCTTGAGGAATCACTTCTTCACCGGAGTTGACCACCAAGGCAAGATTGGAACCTTTTGCCATCCCAAGAGCACGATTGCGAGAATCATGAGAGGTTTCCTCAAGCACCTTGAGAGCTTGCATCTCGTGCACGACTTGTTGAGAAGTGAGAGAAGAGTAGCATTCCCTTCCCACAAGAGTCTTGACATCAATGGGTGCAAATGGCATCATGCATTCAATGTACTTCTCCTTGATCCAAGATTCATTGATGTGGGTGGCACCAATAAGCCGGAAGGCATCGGCAACCGTGACAAGTCTTCCATACATGAGTTCATGATCTTCATCCGGTAGCCTCATGAATCCTTCGGCTTTATTCTTAAGAGCATTATACTTGTTCCTCCTTGTGCTCTCACTTCCAATGCAACTAGCGGCCAAGCCGTCCCAAGCTTCCTTGGCGGTGGTGTAGTTCCGAACACGATGCAATTCCGGTGTCCCCACACTAGTTTGAATCATGTGTAGGGCGGTGTTGTTGAGTTGACTATCAATTGCTTCTCTTCTAGTCAACTTGTCGGGGTTGTATGGCTTGAAGCCCTCCAAGATGATTCTCCATAGTTCATTGGAGGCACTACAAACATGAGAGCGGAACTCAAATTGCCAAGTATCGAAATTATCAACGGAAAACTTAGGTGGGTCGCCCCGAATGTTCAAGGCCTTGTTCGGTTGCAATAGATTTAATACTCTAGTGTAATTAATCCACCGAGGAATTGGGTGATCCCAACCCCGTCACCACAATCCCTGCTGTGACTAGTCCCAATATTTCCTCCCAACCCCTCTCGTAAACTGATGTTCGGTTAATCCCTCAATCTCCCAGAAATTAAGAGAATGATTGGGGAGAATAAGAAGAGGAGGATCGAGGCCTTAAAAGTCCATCGGCGGGAGAGAAACACGCCGGCGACGGGCTGGTTGCGGTCGCCGCCAATCCTGGTCTCCACGAATCTCACGCCGCTGCGATCCGCTGTGGTTGGATGTGGCGGCTCCGGTTGGAGGTGGAAGGGGGAATCGTAGGGGTAAGCTCGCAGCTGCCATCTCCTCCGGGTGCGCTGTCCCTCCGTCCTCGCCGGCACCGGTATGCTCGCCGCCGCGTCGACTTTTTCGCGAGAGGGAGATGGGTCGCGGGAGGAAGGAGTAGTACCGCTTCGGTTCGATCGGGGAAAGAATACACGAGGTGGATGGCGTGGATCTGACCCCGGTTGGTTTCACAGGTTTTGGGTGGGTTTGGACGGGCGTTTGACCCCGACCGGGGTTAACCGAACACGTTAATGAAGTAGGCCGGGAACAGAACCCGGTCGGTGACAAACCACGGGGATGGGAGGGAATCGGGCGCAAAACCCGGCGGGGAGGGGCTAACCGAACGAGCCCCAAATGGGGATGGGGAACCGGTATATCGGGAGATAGGAAAGGTGGAGCTACTCGATTGTAGCTTTCACCTCCACTAGTTCCCCTAGGAGATGCACTGGTAGATTTGATAGTGTTTAAGTTATCACCTTCCACGGGTTTGGTAGATGAGGGTAAGTCCGAAGCCTCTCCCTCATCTAACGCACCCGTGTCTTTTACCTCTACACTAGGAGCCTTGGGAAGGGCCGGAGCCAAAAGCTCGGCAATCATCTTTTTCATGCTTTCCATTTGGGCTTCCATGGAGGACTTCAATGAATTGAAGTCTTCCACGGAGACCAACTTGGCGGCCCCTACCGAGGGCTCCTCGTCCGGCATACTCTTAGGCGGTTAAGCCCGAAATAAGAGCCGAGGCTCGATACCAATTGAAAGGATCGTATGCCGCACCTAGAGGGGGGGGGGGGTGAATAGCTGCTAACCAATTTTTAGTTCTTTTTCAATTTAGGCTTGACACAAAGGTAAATTCTCTAGATATGCAACTAAGTGAATTTACCTATATGACAAGGATATCAACTAAGCAAGGTATAGCAACGCAATAGGAGATAGAGTGGGATAGAGGTAACCGAGAGTGGAGCACGCGATGACACGGAGATGATTCCCGTAGTTCCCTTCCTTTGCAAGAAGGTACGTCTACGTTTGGAGGAGTGTGGTTGCTACGCAAGCCAAACCAACAGACCACGAAGGCTTCACTCGGATCTCCCGTGAGCAACGCCACGAAGGCCTAGCCCACTTCCACTAAGGGATTTCCTCGAGGCGGAAACCGGGCCTTTACAAAGTTCTTGGGGCACACATCCACAACCAAATTGGAGGCTCCCAAATCCGTAACAATACAACAATCAACAACAACACATCAACAACAAATCAACTAGGGAACCAAATAGGAACACTAGCATGAGATCCCTCAAACAAGAGAGGGGAAATGAAGAACGCTTCGGTGAGGATGTAGATCGGTGTCTTCTCCTTCGAATCTCCAAAAATCAAGAGCTTTGGTTGGGAGAGGAAGGAGATCTTGCAAATCTTGTGTTCTTGAGGTGGCTCTAATGGTGGTGAAGCTTGGCAGATTTTTCTTGCAATGATTGAGCAACTTGTCCCTTTGGAGAAGGAAGCTATTTATATGGGTGGAGCTTTCAGATCTGACCGTTGGGGACGAAATTCACTAACACCGGAAGTTCCGGCCATCCTGGCCGGAAGTTCCGGCTTCCACCGGAAGTACCGCCCATTTGCTCCGGAACTTCCGCTCCTGATAAAAAACCTGCAAAGCAATAGAAGGGGCGGAACTTGGGCGGAACTTCCGGTGACCGGAAGTTCCGGCCAAGTTCCGGCCAAGTTCCGGAATAGCCCGAAAACCTTACTGGACTATACTGAGCCACAAACTCGCAATACCGGAACTTGCCCGGAAGTTGGGCGGAAGTTCCGCCGATCGGAACTTCCGGCCAACTTCACCGGAACTTCCGGTCAGGAAGAAAATAGCAGCGGCCAAACTGCGCTGGGGAGCGTCTGCTGAAAAGCCGGGCGGAACTTCCGCCTGCTGGGGCCGGAACTTCCGCCAGACACAGAAAACCTGCAGAACTTCAGAACAGCTAAAGCAAAAACACCGATCCAACATAATCTTTGATAGCTTGTACTTGTCTACAACAACACACATAAAAATATACATCGTGTTGACGTCAAACACACAAAACACAAAAGGGCGGGAAATGTTCTTTCAAGAAGGCGGGACATGTTGGATGGGTTCAGACTTTCTGGATCATGTGGCGCCAAAAGCTCCATCGACAACGGGAGGCGAGATGAGTGGCTATCAAAGTTATGGGATTATTGATGTTGCATAGTTTGTTCGAACACAATGCAAGGTGTGTTTCTTATTGCACGCACACGTCTGATACGTGGCAAAGCCGTGTTACTTTTGTAGCTGAAAGATGTTTTCGCATATGTTGCATACACATCTCTTATATTGAATACTCTTGGTTTTATGTTGAACCATTTGTTTTCGATGATTTGTTGCCATGATGTTGCATACCCTTTTTGTCGGGGATAAAATGATGCGGCCTATTTAGCAAGACTTTGCATATGTACAGGGAAATGACTTATACGACAGTTTTATGTTGCAATGGTCATAAGGTGGATATCTTCTCAGTCAAGTGGGATCTAACGGCTAGGAGACGACAGGTCTGAAGATTTGTGTGTCCCACAATCCTATGAAAGTACAACTTCCCGTTTTCCTACCTTTTTTCCTTTGCTATGATCAGGTTCCGGCGTTGCTAATCCTTTTTGCATTTTTAGTGTTCCTAACCCTTCACTAGAATTTGATGGATTCTTCTTATAATAATGTCATTGCCCAGCAAAACCAACTAGGATGCGTATTCTGGCTGTATAAACTGCATTGATTTTGTCGAATACAACACAGTGCCTGAATACAAAAAGTAGGTTAAATAAGTTGTTGACTTAGGCGGTTGTCCCGGTCTATAGGTCGGCCCTACATATCTACTGAGGAAGAGGATGGTGAGATCACAATCATGACATGACGTGGAGCTTGAATTTGAACTTAAATGTTATTGCAAAGGTGCTTCTGCATATGTTACATAGACATCTCTTATACTCCCTCCATCCCACCAAAAGTGTCTTATAGTGTCGAGATACATTCAACTTTTGACAAATCTAAGATACTTTTGGTGGGACGGAGGTAGTATTGAATTTTCTTTTGCTTTCATGTTGGATGACTTCTTTTTAATGGTTTGTGTCCATGATGTTGCATGCCTTCTTTTGTTGCGTATAAAATGATGGAGCCTGCTTTGCATGATTATTTCAACCCACGGGCAAAAACAATGTTTGAACAACTGCATATGTTCGATTAAGTGAGATCAGACGGCTTTGGAGGCGATATGTCGTGAGATTTTCCTGCGCACCGATCAAAATCCAATGGAAGTACAACTTCCTGAATCCCACAAATTTGAAGTCTTTGCCATGCTATATGGTATGGAGAAAAAGCTATAATGTCCCGGACTCGGCCATTGCTAATCATTCATGTATTCTTGTGTCCCTAACCCTTCACTAGCTTTTGATGGATTCTTCTTACGATTATATTATGCCGCTGGCTCAGCAAAACCAGCTATGCTGCCTATTCTGGCCATACGCTACATTGAATTTGGCCAATACAGCATAGTGGGAGAATACAAAGCATAGTTTAAACAAGGCAACTTCGCTGGGTTTCCTTAAAACCAAACACAAAACTATTGTCCCATTTGCAGACTCGTTAGCCATGCTCCTCTGTTCATGTCCGCTCATTTTAAATATGCTATCATCTCTTGGGGGGGAGGATAAATCAAATCGATCTCGATGATTGCCGGTTGGAGGCGAGGCAAGGTCGGCCGGGCGGGCGATCTCCTTCACATGCCAATGAGTAGGGAGTATTTTAACGAGAGCTGCGCTTACTTTAACAAGAGCTCAAGGCACGACTTTCTGTTGATCCACGGCCCCTACGCGTTTGCATACAAGCCAGAAAATAAGAAAACGAAACGGCCCCTATAGTCCTGGCACTGGCAGGCAGGGGTGGGCGCCGGCGTCATGCATGATACAAGCACGCCAGCTCTCCTCTCGCGGCGGCGGCGGCGGCGCCGGCCCACGATTACGCGTACGAGGATCTAATGGAGAGATCAGTCGCTACATACTGGAGCTCGTTAGGAAACCGCTCCAAGAGCTTCTGAAGTCGTCGGCGACGGCGGCGCTTGTTCGCGCCACCGTGAAAGGTTCAATGGGTTTAGTCGTCCTGAAAGCGGAAAGGAATAACGAGCCAACTTGCGGGGATTATACTATGGAGTTCCATTTCATCAGGGGAGCTGCATCTGTTGCACGTGCATCCGGCTTAAATTTAGATCCAGTTGCATGCATCTTTCTTGTGCGTGGAGATGCATCTGAAAATACAGTACGGGGGTTATGTTATGGGGAACTCTCAAAACTAGGTTGTTTTTTTTGTTTTTAGGGAAAGCCATGCGGCGCGCTTTATTTCATCTCAAACAAGGATACATCGTTCATTACAAAAGGAATTATAAAAGTAAGGGGATTGCAGTTCCAAAAAATAGAAGTTTTTGAATCAAAAGCAACTCTAGCTAAATTAAGCGCCACAATATTAGCCTCCCTTGAGCAATGTTGAACCGAGATCTGTCAAATCCTTTGAGACCTTTGGAAGCAATCAGCTAGGATAGCTGAGTAAGGGCTTCAAATTTCGCGGGCTCCATTAAAAGCTTGGACAATTTCCAGCGAATCGGATTCAACTATCACTGGAGCTGGAGGGCATCCCAAGTCTTCAATCAGCCGCATCCCTTTCTGCAATGCAATAGCTTCTGTCGTCGTTGCATCAGGTAAGTTACCAAGAACCCAATTTGCACCCGCGACAGCTTGGCCTTTTATCATTTCGGAGCACCGCACCAGCAGCACTACCTGAACCATTTGGGAAAAAACAAGCATCAACAATAAGTTTATAAGTGTTTAGAGGGTGGCCTACACCATGCAGCAGCACGAGGCTCTGCATTATTCTCCGTTCCTCTGTAATTCTGAGTCAGCCCTTGGATCGCAAACGCATAACGCGCCGGAGTAGCGATCTTTTCTCCCTTCACATGCTCCCTTTGCTGCCACCAAACGTACCACGTCCACGATGCAACAGCAATCAGCTCCTTCACATGCAAATGGCCAAGAACGGCAGGCACCTAGATATCACTGTGAAGTATTTCTTCCAAAATGACGGATCCCGACCTGTCTACCAAGAAAGTCTCGATTGTTTCCTTCAAACCCAAAGCCTGCCAGACTTCCTTTGCTCTATTGCAACAGAACAAAATATGTCTAATATCTTCTGCACCTTCAGCACAGATCGGGCATTGGCCAGATACAGGAACATGTCTATTTGCAAGTATGGCATATCCAGGAACTATCCCATGTAAAGCTTTCCAAATGAAAATCTTCACTTTGCTCGGTACCTCGAGTTTCTAGAGCCATACCGGATTATTTGCAGATGGACCTAGGTCAGAATTGTGATTCAGCCTATTCCCATGCAAATGATTCCGTTGCACATAGTATGCTGACCGAACCGTGAAAACTAGGTTATGGTTGCTATTTCATCTTCTTTAGTTACACATATGTATCACTGTATGACAGAAATCTATACCTAATAATAAAGGAGCTAAGGTTTCGGCCTCACACAAGAACAGACAATTCTTACCAACACTTAGCACTGCCACTATAATATAGTACTACCAGATGGACCAAATCTACTGCTTCCCCGATCAGACTACACAACACAGCGATAAGTGAGGTTGTAAATTTTTAGAACTACCACTTGACACAGGATCAGACCTTACATCAACAAGCTGCACACGTCAAGGACATCATGCACAATACGAAAGGGGTTTGCAATCAACAACAAAAAATAACTAGTACTGCAAGTATATAAATATACTTCTGCGCCAGCAAAATATTGCATGTCAGAAGCTGGCATTCCACAAATTCGACAGCATAAATACGAGGTAAACAACAATGTGTAAGTAGAGTATTCCTCAGAACAGGCGATGATGGCAAAACCTGCTCTCTAACACCCTTGCTGTCCTAATACTTATTTTTGTCAAAATCAAACTTCCGGAGTAGGGCGGCAAAAAAGAGCTACTAGGCCTGCTTAATGAGTTCCTCTCATCAAAATGATGACACAATGATCATCTGCTACAAGAATAAAACATTTGGCGTAACTAAACTGATACAGTCCCAACCACCGATACGATATCCAACAACACATCATCATCATCATCATCATAGCAGAGAAAATCAAGCGATGGCTTTCCCTTCCTCTACTGCAGGAACTGGTGCAACACCACCGGTAGTTGGACTGGGAAAAACAACGGATTACCAATCGTTAGTCCCACAGAAGCTGTTTACCAGTATATAGTGATGAATCAGTAATCAGTATAGAGGATGAGATACTTACAGTCCAACCATGACCTTAAAGGCGTCGTATATTCCCCACTGGGCACCAGTAAGAGTACCGATCATGACAATGCGAAGGGGGAGCCCTCTGGTGAAGAGGCCCAGAACACCAATCTGCTTAACAGCCTGCAGATTTAATGATAAAATAAAGTCAGCAAGTTATTCAGTGATTAAAAAGAGGATCAGAACTCTCAATATGGGGTACTGGAGAGAACATGCTTACATCTCCCATTGTAGCACCCTTGGCATTGTTGAGGAAAGACACCAAGTTGTCAGCTGGATGAGAAACAATGGCACAGAAGACACCAGCGATGTAGCCACCAGCAAAGCTGATACCCAACTGGAAAGACTTGCTGCACTCAGATTTTGGAACTGGAACAGCGTGCTTGTAGATGAGTTCAACGATGGTCTCGAAGGAAGCAAACTTCATCATGGTGTCTGAAAAAAATATTGAAGTATGTAATGAATGAATACACCATCACGTTATAAACAACTAGAGAAGATCAAAGCATATAAATACAACCACCAAATGAAGTCATTGCATACACATGCCACATTACACATTAGATGCTCAGACTCACAAGTTACTTAAAATTATATCTAGATACCATGTGATCTACATGACTACATCTGCTAATGAAATATCACACAAATGACAACTTCTACAAGAAGGAAGCAAATACTAATCAATGATTAGCTGGCAATCTACAATTCTACATCACTTAACATTGGTATGCATAAGCTACAAATAGGTCAAGATAAAGCGAACTTGAATCTTTCAGCAAACTTCGTAAAAGTAACAGGACTGGATAAAGGCATACAATAAAGGTCCTGCCTGACAAAAATTGTCCTTAATTTAGTGAGAAATTAAATTTTCAAACTTCAGCAACAAAACTTTCATCTTGGCTATTGAGTGAATCACTGGAACTTTCTTTAAAAAACAATGCAGTGAACAATGCACATAATATTGACTACAAAAGGGTATGTTCACTAACAGTAGGGTCATTGGAGAAGGGAAAGTAACAGGCCATCACAAATAACTATCAATGCAAAACAAAAAGTAGCAAGTATATACACAGGAAGGACCAGTATTAGACCAATTGGTTCCAAAGTAAGCCATAATTGCGCAACTACAGGAGTGAGAATCAATGCTCATAGAATAGAATGCAACAGAATGGCAAGAGGAGCACTTACAAGGAATCTGGCGACCCCAGAGTGGAACAATTCCCTTGTAAAGCCTGCAATTATCAACCAGTAAAAGTATTTAGGGACTATGATCAACAAACAAGTGGAAAATCATGAAGCTTTTAGGACAGTTGGTATATTTACTTACCCAGCAGCACCCTCAGCCTTGATGAACTTGGGGAGCCCATCGCTCAAACCACGAGCAAATCCAGGTTGTGTCTGCACACGGACCTTGACAGCCTCCATGGGGCAGAGAGCGACATCAGCAATCAGCTCAGCAGAAGCTGACCCTGCAAGGTAAATCAGGGTCTTGTACTTGATGGCATTCTCAGGCCCAGCCATGTCTGAGTAGGTCTTCTTGAAGAACTCATAGAACCCAAACTTGCAGGCCCCCTGGGCACTGTAACCAAGCAAGGTAGGCACCCATCCCCTGAAGAATCCCCTTGCTCCTTGCTCCTTTAGCAGCACACCGAACCCAGATGAGATGCTCTTGTATTTCTCTGGGTTGATCTGCAACAAATGGTAGAAATGTGTTATGTCCAAAATAATTCAAACCTAACATCTACTGCAAATAGGAATGTAGAGATTACGAAACCTAACCAACTCAAACAGTACATCTATAGTCATAGTAGATGGCAGGTAAATGTACAATGCTAATGTGATGAAAGCAATGGTAAGAAGCAAATCAACCACATTCACCACAATATGCATAAGCATCATGTACCAAATTGCTAAACTTTAAATTGATTTGACTCACTAAAAGTCGCACATCGCACAATTGCGGACAGTTTGGATTGAACTTGAATGACTGGACAGTTCCACTGCTAAAGTGACAATGTTGAACAAAAGGCATGCAGTACATATAGAGGTGATCACAGGTTTATCACATCTCCTTCACGCTAAGACTTGAAATTAAATTCAAACTGGCACAGATTAGGTTGGGCTTCAGAGCAATAGCATAGACCAAAGTATAAGGAGAAGAAATGTACACTCACGGATACAATTTGTCAGATAATTAGATAGCACCGATGGAAATGAAACATGAATCGGCAAGTGACTAGAATAACAGGTCGCTCGTTCGAACAAACTAGCAAACGCAGAAAAGTGCGCCTAGTGGAATTGCAATTCACTCAACTACCAGCATGGACGTTTTGTACTGGTCCTAGCCCACCTACGCAATGAGCAGTAACCAGCGCATCTGGACCAAACAAAATTCGTACAGGGAAACAAAACGAGATGTAAATCGTAACGAGGCCCGAAACTAAATGCACGGGGAAGCGGAATACAGGCTAGATTTACGCGTCCAGATCGGGGGACGGAGATCGAAATCCCCCATGTTCCCACGCATCGAACCGACGGGAACAAGGCCAGATCTACGCGGAAACCTTACGAGGTAGAGGCCTAGAGGCGCGGAGGGCGCAGATCTAGAGGTTTACCTGCATGTTGCACTTGACGAGGTCGAGCGGGGTGACGGCCATGTGGGTGAGCCCGCAGCTGGCGATCCCCCCGGCGGTGCAGGCGGCGTAGAAGGCTGGAGAGTACATCTCGATCTTCTCGTTGGGGGAGTTGATCGAGAAGGGCTTTCCGCCGCGTGCGGCGCCGCCGAAGGCGGAGGCGGGGGGAGCCGGGGCCCCAGCCGCGGCCTGGTAGGAGGAGGCGGAGGAGGCGAGGCGTGATGCGGCGGTGAAGGGGGAGGCGGAGTAGAGGAAGCTGGGGAGGAGCGACTCGCGGGAGAGGTCGGAGAGCGCCATCGCCGCCGGGCCGGGAGATCCGGGCTGGGATTCGCGGGCGGGCGTTGGCGGCGGTGCTTTCTGAGCGCTCTCCGCTGGCGTGGATTTGTTGACGGGGAAGAGGAGGAGAGTGGCGAGGCGCTGGGGGAATATATCGAGGGGGAGGCGAGTTGTTAATAATTAGGGTTATTCGTTGGGCTCGCTGGGCGTGGGGCCAGCGGAGTGTGGGGCCCGCAGTCAGTGTTCGTTTGGGGTCGCGGTAGGTGATTGGTGAAGCCCGTCCGGGGCGTGGATGGTACGCGCGGATGCCCCGTTTCGGTTTCAATTCAAAGCTGGGAAATGGGAAACGCATAACGCATAATCTAATTTCTGCCTGGGCTCTCTCTAGTCTTACGGCGTGCTCACATCTCGCGTTCGTTGGATCCTCATCTAATGGTTGGAACTGCACACGCATGGACCATGCGGGATGAGAATACGAGATGCTTATCCGTGGGGACCACACGCACATGCGACCGCTTCTCATTAAAACAACAACATGCGTGGTCCTGGCTTCCATTGCTCTCATCGTCTACCTTATCCCCATCTCATCTCATAAAAAAAATACCTTACCCCATCCCCAATCCATGAAATCGAGCTCGACCATGAGATTTGAGGCCGGAAGAGGAGGAACAGGAGGCGGCGGTGGTGCAGATCCTACGGCGCTCGGCCGGCCCCGACGAGCCCTACCTCCGCCGGCAACTTAGCTGTCCCCGGCGCGCAAAAATTTCGCCGGGCGCGCGTGATGGAGGCGGTGGTCGCTGCCTGCTTCCGCCCGGCGAGTCCGGACCGTGACAGCCAGATCAGAGGCTATGTCTGGACGGCGCCGGCAACGTTCCCCCGAGCCCCGCCATGGCTGCTTGGCCGAGTGTGGACTGCAACCACGCGCGCAGCTCTGGCCTTCACCTAGTCCAGAATCTATTTTCCCTACCCGAGGTACGGCGCCGCCGCCGTTCGTCATCCTCGGCCTGAGATCCGGCGACCCCAGTGGCCGGCGCTTGTGGTCGCTGTCGATCACGTCCGTCGGCGCGCTCGTTGGTCCTGTGCATGATGTTTCCCTGTTTTCTACATCCAGAATTCCAGATCTTTGATTAGTATGGTCTTTCTATGTTTTTTGATGTAACAATAGTGGTTTCTTCCTAGATTTGGATGTAATTATATTCTTTTTTCTACATCCATCGCAGCTATTTTTTTACATCCTTAATTGGAATTACAGACACCGTATTTTTTCCAGCTCTTGATTTGTCTCCTACTATGTTTTTGGATGTAACAATAGAGGGTTTCTCCTAGATCTGGATGTAATTGTATACTTTTTTCTACATCCACCTGTGCTATTTTTCCACATCCTTGATTGGAATCACAAGCACCGTATTTTTTCAAGGATGTAATATTTTTTTAGTCAAACTCCAATTTCATACATGCAATGAACTGTACGATTTTTTTTCCAGGATGTAATTTTCTGTAGTCACACTTCATTTTCTTACATGGCATAAACCGGAGGAAGAAGAAGCCGGTGGGACCGTTTTTCTTGTGCTCGCCTATTGATGTGCACGCTCCGCAAAAAAGGTGGATGGCTGCATGTGCGGAAATGTGGTCTCGATTTCTATTTTTGTTAGGTGTCACTTTCAGCTCGTGGGACAACTTTCTGTTTTAGGTAAATTTTGCTTTCAGACAAGGGAGCACCGCGTAAGACTAACCGGTAACCGGGCACTCTGTAGCCACGCCCAATGGGAAAATGCTGTCCGTTTTCAAAAGGAAAGGCGGATGAAAAGTTTGCGTATTTTGGGTCTGGTACTGGCCAAAATTATGACTTGCTTTCTTTGCATCGTACTAATAAAATGTGGACTAATGAATGGCGTTACGAGGCGTGACAGAATATGCATGTGGATATTCTACTTCGAAACGGGCATTGTTCAGCCCGCCCATGTTCTCCACGGGTCTGAATTTCTCCCCGACGGGAGGAGCCGCGCGCCTCATGGGTCGACGACGCCGAATTTGTTCCTCCGTCTCACTATGCTTACATCTCCTTTTTTTTTTTTTTTTTGAAACACAGTACAATCAAAGACGCTCATACAAACGCGCACACACTCACCCCTATGAACGCACACACACACCCTACCCCTATGAGCACCTCCAAGAGACTGCGTTGAAGAATTGATCCGGCGGGTCTTGAGATTGACCACTATGCTTACATCTCTACCGGTGCGTTTCGCACCGATCTGAATAGCAATTTGGGGTTTGGTGTGATATTTTGGGCCGCACCGGCGTGGTCTAAAAGTAGACGCATAATACAGTCGCCGGTAACCCCGTGTCAATTCCTTTAAATTTTAATAGCAATGATTTAGTTGCGCTTTTGTGGGTGCGGAGAGGAAATACTCCATGGTTTATGAACTTGTTGGATTGCAATTTATTTGATGCTTGTATGAATAATTTAATTCGCGGGGGGCGATTGGGCCAGCAACAAGCTAGGCTCCATCGAAAACAAGAGAGAAAAAGAAAACCCTAGGCTACCACCCCTCGTTCCCCCTCCTCCGCCGCCGCCATAGGTCCCGCCGGGCGAAGCCTGGGCGGTGACGGCGGCGGGCGGGACCTCTACCTCGCGCGGTGGGGCCTCCTCTTCCGGCGGCGGCGGTGCGTGACGCGGCGGCGAGGTACTGCAGGAGTTCGGCGAGTGCGCATCTCGGCGACGTCGGCGGAGGCGCTGCTCTCCCCCGCGATGGAGGCGTCCCCTGCGGCGGCGGCCGGGAACTCAGGGTCCGCCGTGCCTGCAGGCCGGCACGTGGACGCATGTAGGCGTCGGCTGCTGGGCACCATGGAGGTGTCGGCGGCCGGCCGGGCGACGGCGGCCGGAGTCTAACCATCCAGTCCCTGTGATGCTTGCGGTGAGACGGAGGTCAGCACCTCCCTCTCTGACGACGGTAGTGTTCGCTTCTCGACAGCGGTGTGGCCAAAAGAGTCTCCTTGCTGCGATTTTCCGACGGGCTTGGGTTTTGTAGCATGACCAGGGAGAAATCCCTGCATAAGCTGATGACGGCGATGCCCGCGGGCGCCGTCACCTCGTTGGAGGCGTCGCCTAGGTGGTTCGGGAGTCCTCAGTGTGCCATTTGGAGACGGTGGTGGCCGCCGCTCAGAGCTTGGGCTTCCGGGGCACTATGTACACCGTCGGTGGCACTTCTTCGTGGTCGATGCCTCCTTCGATCTGGTTCAGCCCCGCCGTTCACTCGCCATTCCTGGGCACTTTTGGGCGGGCGGTGCGTTGGCTTGTGCCATCATGGAGTTGGAGTTGGCTTCCCGCAATTCCCTTCTTCGGTCGTGATGCGGCCCAGTAGCTTAGTGTATCGTCTCGTGTGGGCTGTGTTGTAATCCGTGTGGCGTCGTGTTTGTATCGGGTTGCCTTCGTTAGCGTTGTTTGGCCATCTTGGCCTCTTCTTCTATGAAATTTGATACACAGGGCGTATCCTTGAAAATAATTTAATTCTTATTTTGAAACTATGTGAGTGAAATGATTCGTATGTTTAAATACAGTAAATAATTGTTTGAAGTGGTTGCAAAATATTATAATTTGGTGAAAAGGGGAAATCAGTTTTTTTTGGGATGCCCGTATAGGGAGCGCCAGTTTGGGAAGATCGTCCTAATGTAAGGAGCTCATGTCAGTGCGCCTCATACAGCTGTGTTGACGCCCATTTGGGACGTGGCAGTGGAGATGCTCTAAACTCATCTTTTAAAACCGAGAGAGAGCCGACCAAATTGGTTCGCGAGTCTTGAGATTGACGAAATCACCACAGGCGCACCGTTGTCGGCGTGAACGTCGCCTCCCACTAAAAAAAAATTTCCACCTTTATGAGATATTAAAGTGTCAAACTGTGATTTGAACTCTGGTGAGCTGGGCGTGCCACTGCCCTCCTAACCATCCAACTACAGGTTGATTCTCAATTTATTAAAATTCAAATGTATTCATACATTATTAATAAACGGAGATAATATTTATTATAAATCTCCTGAATAAAATATACATGAGCAAAAGTCAAATGAAATCAACTTGCAGGAGAAACTTTTGCTTTTCGGCCAGCACGGTAAACATGGCTGTTGGGATAGTTCGTTGCTGACCGGCTGACCCCAAGATGAAGCTACTACCTCAAAGTGGGGCGAAGGGCTGCTTGAGAAAAACGCAGAGCCAAAACGGGTTTTCGGCTACCTGAAGAAGTGATGTCTTGGGAAACATTATCTCCTCCACACCGCTGACAGAATCCGATCATCTATAGGAAATAGCAACGAATAAATGTGCACACAAGTTTTTCTTTCCTGAATCCTGAGCATAGGACGCAGTAGGTCACCTTGTTCACCAGAAAAATGAAAAAGAAAAAAAACGATTGTTCAGCATTTGGTGATTTTCTATTGACTTCATGTTACAGGCTATAGGAATCTTTGTTACCAAAAGGAACGATGCTAGCAGCGATTGAAAAAAGAATGTGTCTACCAATGAACGGTGCGGTCAAGAGGCAGTTGTTCTTCCCGTTTTTTCGTAGGTTCAGTTGCACCTTCGGGATTAAATCGGTCACAATAGAAAATATGATAGACTAATATCATGCATGGGGTCTAGAGGAGATCAAGGAGGCGATCAGTTTTTCCACCCGCCTCCCCTCAGCGTCGCCGGCCTATCCCAATTATGTGGCCTTCGGGCCATGGAGGAGGGGTTGATCTCGGTCCCAGTCGGTGGAGGGCTCCGTTTTTTCGGTTTTAGGGTTAAGGTTTGGAGTGGCAGCACTCAAGTGGTGGTGGTGGCGTCTTTTCCAACAAAGTCTCCCCAGGTTCAGCCCCATCTCGACGACGACGTCGAGAAGTTTGTGGGAGTGGTGTGGTTCTCGATGACTTCTTCTAGTTGGAGGATCTCCGGATCTCCATGGAGCTTCATCGGCGGTTATTTCTTCTTCTTCATCTCTGGTACGGATGTGGTCTTCTTAACCCGTTCGACGACTTCCCGTCTGCAACCAACAGCGTCAGGCCGACTCAGGGAGGAGCGGTAGCGGCGGCACGTCTTCGACACGGTCTAGAGGTTGAAGACGAAGTGCATCTCAAGGATATTGTTGTAACTTTCGTTTTTGTTCGGGTGTTTTGTATTGCTCGATGTTTCTCTTAATCCTAGGGTTCGCAAAAAATATATCATGCATATGATACTAGTGTATGATAATATGTCCACAATGTATTGTATCATGTAGTAGTATCATCTTAGATATTTATTGATCTGTAGAATCTCGATGCAAAGTTGTGTATAAAATTTCTAGTTTTACGTGCTATGATACAATATCTACCTATAACCTATGATACTCTAATCACCCTTTTTCTTCATTAATTGTTGTGTCACATTACATTTTTGCTAACATGACATGATATTGCATATGATATTCCTATTCTGGCTAGTCTTAAGGTGTGCCCATTTCTATGAATACGTGCAATATACATAGTGAGGATAATTCATGCTCTGTTTGACATCAAAGTGTTCTTGAAGTATTCCAAGAATACTTTGGATTTTGAAAATGCTAAAGTATTAAATACTTTAGGGTGTTTGGGTCCAATAAATATTGTGGTCTTAAAACTAAAGTAATCTTCAAAACTGTGGTTTTTTAAGTATTGGAGAAAGAGATCTGGCCCTTTTTTTTCCTAAAACTGAGAAGGAGGAAAACTGTGGCACTTGTTAGGCAGACGTTATAATACTTGAGTTTTGAATTACCGAATTACCAAGCTGAGCTTCATTGTTTTGCTTAGATTACCTAGTAATTTTATTCAGACTTCCTTTTTTGAAAATGAGACTTCCTTTGAACACTCTCGTGGTATTTGATCCCAACGTCAAAGTAATGTATTTAGGAGATTTCTGAAATAATACAAAGATAACTCTGGTTAGACATTTTAACAATTTATACACCAATGCTTTGAGATGCTTTGCTCAAATAATTTTGATCCTTTTCACCTGCACAACAAAATTAGTATTAGTATTATAAAATCAAAATCAACATCGAAAAAGTAGTTCGCAGGTGATTAGTATATTATGGTATTATAAAATCAAAATCACATTAAACTGAAATGAGCTTGAATATGTTTGACAAAAAAGTAGTCCGCATATGATTAGTATATTATGGTATGGACTTTCGAAAGGAATTTGTTCGGTCCTAAATCTGAAATTTTAATCAGCTATGCAGAAAAGTAATTTCCATTCCAAAGCTAACAAGTTTCCCCTAACATGTTGTAGCGTAGCCCTCATATGATCTCTTAACGTATGCATGCACACACACATTAACACAAAAGAATTGCATATAAGATTATATACATGTACACATTCGACAAATAAAACTATTTGACCAATGACATAAACAAGTTATTACTCGAAACTAGATAAAGATACACAATAAAGCATGAAAAAACAATACATTGCACCACACATCATGTTTACCAATAGGTTACAATGGAGAGATAATGGAGAAGTCATTGGAGAGTTCACAGTCCTCTTTGGGGAAGAGGGGTAGCATGGTGACAATCGCGGCGTAGGACGGTGGTGGAGGCCACAACGGCGTGTCAACCGGCCATGGGGTGACAGTCCCTTCTCCTCCTTCATTTGGCTTCTTTTCTATTGTATATTAGCCTCCTCCTATGTAGATGGATGCTATAAGGGAAGCAAAATCGTGATAATGGATGACATCTCCCAAAACTAGGGTTGTACCCTCCTTATATGAACCTCAAACATTGAATCTTTGTCATTTGATCAATGTATTGCACCACACATCATGTTTACCAATAGGTTACAATGGGAAGTTGATGGAGAGTTGAAACTACATCCTCTTTGGGGAGAGAGGGGTAGCATGGCGACAAACAGGTCATAGGGTGGTGGTGCAGGCCACAAAGGCGTGCCAACCGGTCATGGGGTGACGACCCCTTATCCCCCTTCATTGGGCTTCTTTGCTATTGTGGATGAACCTCCTACTATATAGAGGATGCTATAAGGGAAGAAAATTCGTGATAATGGGTGACCTCTCCCAAAACTAGGGTTTCACCCTCCTTATATGAACCTCAAGCATTGAATCTTCTTCATTTGATCTATGACCCTTTGATATAAGGGTCCTTGGCATCTCTAGAGCCTTCCAAAGTCTTTATTATCTTCTCACGATCATAGGGTTGGGACCCACTCAAATCTTTCAATTATGGAGAAGTTAGAGCCAACCCCGTCATATATTTTGGGTTCCTGCAATGGTAGTGTTTGTCAGATGATGATTTGGATGTCCATGATTCGTACGAACTCCGATTTGGACATTTGAAAGGTATATGTAGGGAACAACTTTCTTGTTTTAGCCTTTCTTGTTTGACATCATCTTCATGAGTATAATTGGCATCTCTTGGAACTGGTCCTAGAGAGAATGAGAGATAGATTTTGATTTTGATCAACTCTGAATTCCATCGTAACTTAAAAAATTCAAGTGGTCCATCCAATATCTATGAAATTCTCACACATCAAAGTGTAAACCAAAGACTTGTGAACTTTTATAACTATTAATATGTTAATCCCCATAAATGTAATAAAAACTAGTAAATAACAATAGGAGCATTATATTAAACTTCAAAACATATAGATACATTATGGATGTATCATACATGCATGGAGATCCGATGGGTTAGAAAGCAAGAGAAAAATTTAGACATATACGTTACCCATGAGACACGGCGGTAACAACTATACTTCTATTTGCAGTGACATGTATTGATTTTTCAACGTATGCTCACGTTTTGTGTATGCGGTATTGTGATGTGTGGATTGAAAGTGCCCTTATGGGTGCTCCCTACCCAAGACAATATAGGTGAGGAGTTTATAGTTCTAGATGATGTCTCCTGAGCAAGTTATTGTTGGTTTCAAAAAGAAGTTCCTGTTGACACCGATTTTGTCCTAAGTTGTAACGAAAATAAATGATCATGAAATATGCTAAAATTAATAAATAAATTCCAAATATAAAAAGGTCTACCAAATAATCAAATGTAAATTTATTAACATGTATGTCGTCATCGACGGTGGTAGTCTAATATTGACCTAAATTCAAAACTCCGCGAGCGACACTAAATTTCTAAAGTATTCGACCGTGCGAGGATTAAATTCGGCTTTGACGTGACAACCCCATAAAAGGCGGCCGCGTTGAACTAAAATAAATAGACAAAATATATAGAGAAGTTTTCACCAAAGAGAAGTTTTACAACCTATATAGAAATTAAGCATGAGTAAAGGTTGATGATTTATTAGATAGCTATCTCATATATGTCATACACATTATTGGATAAGCTACGTGTATGCATGGATTTAGCGGCACCGCTGCCTAATCATCTTATTAAACTACCCATAAAACACTAACTAATCAGACCCATGACCCGATGCATAGCAGCAGCCCATCAAGTTGGCTCTCCACGATCGTATCCAAACGCTGTACCACGCGGGGTTTGGACTTGGTCAGCTCTCCACGATCGATATCCAAACAATCAGCTGATTAAATAATTAACGTGGAACCGCCACCCTCGCTCCACGATCTGTCGAACGTGGGAGCGTCCCCCGCGTCGACTGAGAAACTGCCATCAGCCAGCTCTATATATACAGGGTCAGGCTCAACGCTCCGGCACAGACTCTATATTCACAGCCCCGTTCCATTCGCCATACACATCGCTAATCGCCATACAGAAATCAACACTCATATACATCGCAAATCGCTGATCACATCCATCGCTCAGCCCAACCACCATCAATCCACGCCTGCGCATATACAGGCTGCTACACGCCGGCCGCCCGGCCGCTCGTCATACACGAGCTGCTGCCCTTCATACGCGAGAAGGCTCCAAGGACATTTACTAGAAGGTGAGAAACATGATTCTTCCCTTAGCTCTTTGGGTGGTCACATTGACACACACCATGGAGTTTCTTCTCCTAATCTCTAGTTTGGTCACATTGACACAAACTAGGGATTTCTCTTCCTAAATTTCTACCTCTCATACTGTATTCTTTCTATGATCATAAAACTGCTTTGGTCACATTGACACAAAACAAGTTGCTCTAAAAATACAAGCTATTAAATCATTGCTCTTGGTTTGGTCACATTGACACAAACCAAGTTGCTTTAAATCCCTATAATCAAGAAACAAATGGCTCTTAGTTTGGTTACATTGACACAAACCAAGTCGCTCAAAATACATATAGTATTAAAATCATGTTCTTGTTTTGGTCACATTGACACAATGCAAGGTGCTTTAAATTCATAGAATCATGAAACAAATGGCTATTGGTTTGGTTACATTGACACAAACCAAGTTGCTCAAAATACATATGTTACTAAACTCAGGCTCTTGGTTTGGTCACATTGACACAAACCAAGTTGCTTTAAATCCATATAATCATGAAATAATTGGCTCTTGTTTTGGTCACATTGACACAAGACAAGTTGCTCTAAAAATACATACTACAAAATCATTGCTCTTGGTTTGGTCACATTGACACAAACAAAGTTGATTTAAATCCATATAACCATCCATACCCACATGACAATAAAATTCGCCTCTTGTTTTGGTCATATCGACACAAACTAAGTTGCTCAAAATACAAATGTTACTAAAACCATGTTCTTGTTTTGGTCACATGGACACAAAACAAGTTGCTATAAAACGACATGTTAAAATCATGCCCTTGGTTTGGTTATATTGACATAAGCCAAGTTGCTTAAATTCATATCATATTAAATAATTGGCTCTTGTTTTGGTCACACTGACACAAAACAAGTTGCTATAAAATCAAATATTGGTAAAAATCAAGCATTTGGTTCGGTCACATTGACATGAACCAAGTAGCTTTAAATCAATACCCTATAAAAGAAATATATATTATTGGCTCTTGATTTGGTCACATTGACACATGCCAAGATGCTCTAAATTAAAATGCTGCTAAATAATGCCTTTGGTTTGGTCATATCGACACAAGCTAAAGGGCTTTGAAATCTCATGTTCCAATGTTCAAAACTACCAAAATTCATTGGTCATCATAAAGAAATAATTATCATGCCTGGGATAGTTGCATGCCTATGTGGATTAACTAGTAGCTATGTACCAGTAGAGAAACCTGCGTGTAGGCTAAAAGCAAATAAAATAGTCTGCTCGTGATTTGTTTCACATAGACCTTTGCTTGGTCCTGAAAATACAAGGCCATCTATATGTAACATGTATCGTGTCTGACATAATAAACCTCGCATGTTGTAAACTACTCAGTTGCATGGTGCGCACTGTCATGCATAGGCAAACTATGCTTTCTTCAACTCATGCATGTAGAATCCCTGCATGTTAACATGGCCCATGCTGCACGCAACAATGAAAAGGGTCTCTGGTCTATTAATCAACTATATTGGAAACATCACCTTGGGTAATTGATCGAGCATAAACAACCCACGCATGAACTCTCATGAGTACATTCAATTCGTACTATCAAAATTAGTACGAGTATAAGTAAAGATAAACATGACTGTTAAAAGATGTTATATATGTCAAATAAATTAGAACAACATATGTGATAATCCAAAGAAGATTTAAGACTTCGCCATGCATGCCGACGCTCTTTGCATGTAAAATAGACAAATGCATTGGGTAGTGATAAAACATGCAAAAAGTCATATTTCATATCTTGTGTATTAGATAGATGCTCTTAGTCGGCCAGTGATCAATATATTAGCCGATTAAATAAATTGTATCCGATGCATGCTTATTCTTTGTACTTCTAATATTAGTGCAAGTAAAAATATGACACATATGTCACCAAATAAACAATATGAAATCATATGATAATTCAAAGAAGATTAAATGCTCCCCCAAGCATGGCGGCATCGACGATAGCGAGGAGGACTTAGATTTTCTATTTAATCTTTTGTAATAGTCATGTGATGTAATCCGTTATATTAGAAATGTTGGAATTCTTAATCAGGGGTTTTCTCTTCGGAGATGTAATTAACAGTTCTTTTATGCATATGTAAGAGTTCTGGAAATAAAGTACTCGCAATTCTTGATTTGTTGTCATTTATACTCACGCAACTTTAAATTTATATACTATCTGTCTCTATGACGTGGACGCGCATTAGTTACTTTTGTCGCCGCCATTTTCCCGTCATCAGTTCCTACAAATGGTGAGTTGAGAGAAGGTAGGAGGAGCGCTAGGGCCGCGCTCCGGCACGAGGCGGAGCTGCAAGCCGCTGCGGCGGAGCAGCGGCAGAAGGAGGCGGCGCGGCTGGCACGCGTGCGCAGGCCAGCGAGCCCTCCGGACCCGCACTCCGCCTGGGAAAGGGCGCAGTGGTCGCCCTGGCCGGAGTCCCCGGCGCCCTCCGGCGTGTCCAGCCGGAATAGCGCGTCGCCGCCGGGGGGCGTCGTCCTTATCGATGGCGACGACGACGAGTACTATTGGGAGTAGGGTGGCGCACCGGCGGCCATCGCGTCCCAAACCCTGGACTAGGGTTTCCTCATTTTTTTAGTTTAAAGTCCATATAGGGCTTTCTTTTGTGTAAAAATTGCCTAAAATAGGCCTAAGTTTAATAAACTCTTGTTTAAATTTAATTTGTTTTTGTTTTCCTTTTTTATATTTATTTTATTTTTAATTTAACATTTGGGATGCGTCTGCGCGTTGGGAGCAGGGCGCGACCCAAACGTACGACGGCCAGATCCGCTTGTCCGCGTGTCCGCGCGGCCACCCAAACTGTCTCATCCGGACTGGCCAACGCGTCCGATTTGGGTCGTTGCGTTGAAGATGCCCTAGACCATTAGTGCCATTTACTCGAGCACATTTAGCTTAACTTTTCAAACTTGTAAAGAAAGCACACATTTACCTAAGGATCTGACACCGAGAAGGCATATCAGATTTGCTTTACTTATCCAAATTCAGTTCCAAAAGGATGAAAAAAGTTTAGTGGAACGCAATGGAGTTGCATATCAATGTAATTGAATCGTTACATGAATCCGGTTGAGAGCAACTCCAGTATATCTCTTATCTCGTGGCCCTTAAAATCGCGCATAAAAGACTTGGTAACGCGATTTTTTAGGTACTGGTTTGAAAAAATCTCGGAGGGAACCAAGATTTTCCGTAACCATGGTCACCGGAGATAACCAGTCAAACACCGTAGGAGATTCTTAAACAAAATATGAAATTCAAACTTAAAAATGTCTAAATATTTTGAAAATAAGGTTTGGAGAAGGAGGAAGTGTAAGATTGGAAATGAGTTGGGGCATGGGATTATAGTGGAGAGTAAACACTACGGTTGAGGTTGGACTAACCAATTAGTCTAAATTCAGACCAAATTTAAATAGACTAAGATGTTTTGTCCGGTAAGCTCATTTATCATAGTGGCTGAGATTTCCGGTTACCGTGGTATTTCACTCGGTAACCAAATCCCTTTGCCTCACACAGACCGCGGCAGAGCAAACCCCGCTACCTCAAATGGTAAAATAACAAATTCGACCTAGACGGCGCGCACCGCGAAGTGGTCCGCCTAGCCAGATGGATGCTCCTCCGTGCGCTCACCAACGCGCAACTCATCGAGCCAACTTCTCACTGCCTTGACGACATCGACGCCTGCTCCATGGAGTGCGAGGTCCACATCGCGCATGAGTTGGCTCGAAAAGCTACCATCCCTCCTACGAGGAGCGCTATGTCCTCCCTCGTGCCTCCCGAAACTAGGAGCTCAGGGCATTTCCAACCACGCGATCCAAACGGACGTGCTGGGCCGTCCGTTTTGGGCCGTTTGGGTGGCCAAGCGGACACCCGGACAGCGGCCCGCGTTCGCGTGTCCGTTTGGGTCGCGCGCTGCGCCCAACGCGCGGACGCATCGCAAAAAACGTAGAAACAGGAAAACAAAAAAAATACGAATTTGAACGAAATTATATTAAACATATGCCCTATTTTGGGCAAATTTGTACATAGCCTATTTTGGGCAAATAAAACTAACAAAAGAAGCCCCTATATGGGCTTTTAAATTTAAACTAAAATTTAAACTAAAATTAAAAAAACCCTCTAGGGTTTGGTCGGCGGCGCGGTGGCCGCCGGTGCGCCGCCTAGCCCCTATGGGCGTCGTCGGCAACGTCCCCGGGCGGCGAGGCACTGTTGTGGCTCGACCGCGCCGGGGACTCCGGCCACGGAGACCACAGGGCCTCCTCCCACGGTGAGTGGGGGTCCGGAGCCACTCGTGGCTGCGGCGGCGCACGGAGCAGCGCCTCCTCCTCGAGGCGCTGCTGCCTCTCCTGCCAGCGGCGGCGCCTGGCCTCCTGGCGCCGCCGCTGGTCGGCGCGGCGCCTGTCCTCCTGGCGGCGCTGCTCGTCGGCGCGGCGCCTGGCCTCCTCCCGCCGCACCGCCTCCTCCTCCTCCCGTCGCGCCTGGAGGGCCTGGGCGTAGAGCTCCCAGCCCTCCGCCTCCTCCACCTCCCGCCGTACCGCCTCCTCCATTTCGGAGGTGCGAATGGCCGCATTTCAAACTTTTCTAATATATGGCCCACATTTCACTCTCACAAGGTGCCTAGGAGCACGTGCAAGAGCTGGCTATTGCACGTGTAAGATGGGAAGAAAGTGTCGAAAAATAGCAGTTCCAAACTTTTCTTAATCAACGCGCCCGCGGATTTACGCCAGAAGCATTGGAATGGAGAGAGTATGTGGTATCATGCAATATTATATTTATTAGATTGTAGATTCATCTTGTTTTTTTGGAAAGTGTGATGTTATGGTAATATATGGCCCACATTTCACTCTCACAAGGTGTCTAGGAGCACGTGCAAGAGCTGGCTATTGCATAGTAGCCCACCTCCCTTCTCTCTCCTCTTCTCTCTCCTCCAACTCATCTAAAATATATTATTTAATGCCTTATAGTCAGCTGACTGGACTCTATTGTACTTGCTCTAAGGCCGCTGCAGGCTGCGAGAAGACCTAGAAAAGCTATGGGATTGAGGGGCAATTTAGGAAAGACTAGACCGAAGTGAACCCGCTCTGAAGAAATTTTGAAAAAAATTATACCCCTGAGATTTGAGATGAAGGGAGTATATGTTACTACTCACTATGAAGATAATAACAGAATAGTAACATGTGGATGGGAGGTGGCGTTTTGACTCATAGGAGCAAATGCTCCCATTATATAAAATAATTAAAAATAATTTTAAAAATGTCTAAAAAATTTGACATAAATTTTTTGATGTACATTATGACATTCTATGTTCGTACACAAATTTTCGTGGAAAAAAAATATTTTGTGTGGTGTGTACAAAAAAGATAAAAAAATATGTTGTACGTAGTCGTGTTACAACATTAAAATTTGTCTTTTTTACATGAGTCATATAATTTTTTTTTATTTTGTTGAAAATTTGTGTACCAACACAAAATGTCTAGATGTACATGTAAAAATTTAGTTTAGAATTTTTTGACACTTCGAAATGTGGATTCACACAATGGGAGCAAATGCTCCTATGAGCCAAAGTGCATTTCCCCATGTGTATGTTATTACACTATGTTACGTTACTACCTCTGTTTTAATGAATAAGGCGTACACGCATTCCAAGACAAACTTTGATCTTATACGTAATTAGAATCATTGGATGGTAATTTTATAGCATAAATTTTTATGTATTTATCGTATTTTTTGGTCAAAGCAAAAACACGAAAAACGAGGCCATCTTATTCATTGGAATGGAGGGAGTACTCCTCACTATGACTAGTCTAATAAGGCCTAATGTGTGAAGTTTCGTTGCCCTTTAAAAAAAGGGTCGGATGATTTTGAAGGGTCTGTTCCGGATTGAAAATTTAATCTTTCCGTTCTTAATAGGTGATCCCATTTTTCTGCACATGCAAGGTATCCACCTCATCAAGCATTACTGAGCAATCATAACCTGCCACCTAAGCAATTCTTTCACGTCATCATGTACATGACCCATGTAGCCATGTACTACTCCGTCATTTCCCCTTCCAAACCATGCAAGAAAAAACTTAGCGCTGAGGCAAAGAAGGATTGGTCTTCCTACTGAAATCCTTCCTAATTAATGCTGAAAACTGTTACCAATTCGGGGCCTTAATTCCTAATCCTGCTGGCCCTCCTCCTTAATTTCCAGAACCTCTTCATCTCCTCCACGATATCTCGCGAGAAATAAAAGCGCAAAAAATGGTAAAGGCATACGAGCAGACGTTTCTGCCTTATAAATACCTTGCTCTGCCCTGTGCTAGGTTGTGTATCAGTTGGCTGTACGCGCCACTTCTCATACAACTATCTTCTTTCCTCACCCCGCCTTCTCTATCACATCGATGGGGACCAGGTTGTGCTGTGTTTGATGTTTCACATGGAAGGCATATCAAGACGACGGGGGCAACCGTGCTCAAGATCGGTGGAGTAAGGAGACTAATCAGAAATGAGGTAGATGGCTTGACCGGCGATTATGATGAGTCCTGGTGGAGGCAGATAGAACCCGATCAACGAGCAGAGTTGTTCTTGAGAAATCACAAGATCGGGTCAGCTATATGTTGAATCCACCAAGATGGTAATAACAGACAAAAAAGTGGTGAAATTTGTTGTCTCATATTTTGATTGATTGAAAATTAGGTGAGAAAATATTTACAGTACTAATATTTTCCACCCTTTTGCCATTTAATTTCTTCAGTCATGCCCTTCTGTTTTGTGGGGGATTCCATCCTCGTGACGGAGAAACAACCAGCTGAATTTTCTGATTTATTCGGATTGCAGAAATGACCACAACATCTGTTGTGTAACAATGCAAGCAGCTTATCAATCGTTACAAAGCCATGGCTAATTATTTGGTCCCTGTCATGCTGGTCACTAAATGGAGATGACAATAATTATACTCCGTACCATCGCTTGGAACCAATTTTCAGGTGGCTCGGAAGTCCCGTGGTTAAACTTTTATTCATAGCTATGGTACCATCATTTGACTAAAATGAAAATATTTCAGCTCCGTGCTCTACTGCTTTGTGTACCATCATTCCTAAATAATCAGAACATCCCGATGCACTTCGCCCTCTAATGTCAATCTACACTTCTCACAGGTAATAGCACAACAAAACATATAAGTTTTATGTGTTTGTCATTTTCCAACCTGTTAAATGAAAAAAAAAACATCTGCAGATTAGGTAAAGTATGCACTCCATGTGTCAGGAAATAAGAAGTTTTATATTTGCAGTGTATTTTCATTCCCTTCTTCCAATATCACATTTGCTCTTATAAATACATAATTTCTTATTGTATATGTACGCATGCCACTTGCACATCATAACAGCGTTATTATGTTTGCAAATAAATTAGCAGTAATAAAATTACAAATCGTACAAGTCATGTATTTCATTTCACTATATTTTAAAACTTTAATAACATATTTCACACTTTCGTGTACCGTGGATACTGCGTTATTTCATCTATGGATCATATGATATCATGTGTTCATGACTAAAGTTCCCGCCGCAACGGCGCGGGGTAGCATCTAATATCAATAAAGTTCATCCCCACTCAAATGCATTTAATGTTTGCAAGCTCAATCTCATGCAGCCACATCATCCCAATTATTCATATCCATTGGATTTCAAATCTATGGTCTTCAGTTATCAATCAAATGGCACCATCAATAGCTGAATCACACGCCTACTATTTCCTACCGTGCACTGCTTCAGATTTTATTCAAGCTCCCTCTCAATTGGTAACCGAAGTAATATAGTATCATGCAATCAGTCTACAATCAATTGAACATCAGTTAACTTTCCTCCTCCACTACCATAACGAATAAGCCAATTCACTCCCCCTTCCCTCTTTATTAAATTTTGTGTAGCGCTACTCATGTTTCACCCTGAACTTCTCTAGGCATACGAGGAGACCGCCCAATCCCAACTGGCCAACTTGATTCTGTATGTTTTGCTTCCCATCCTTACCGATATCTTCTCCAACCTTTCATTTGATTTGTATCCTCCTATATATATTTCTATTTCCAGCGTATCACTTGCATCCCATGTTAGAGGTCAAGCAATCCTCTTGGTGGTTTGATTGGTATACCTCAGGGTTAATTAATGTCTGTTACTAATGATTTGATCTATGCGTTCTTGCAGGTAGCTAGGTGTGCATTCCCGCGAAAGAAAAGGTGTAGCCAGATGCATGCCATAGACATGCAGATACTAAACTGACAATGTTCTTTGGACTTTGACACTTTGTTCCTCGTGGATGGCCGCTTGGGGAGGGCAGCAATCCAACAAGGACTTAAGGAATTCGGACAAACTGCAATTTATTATTTCATGAATTTAGCAAAGTATCGCATTATGTTGTACAATTTTTACCATTGATCGATGATTGAGATCCAGGTAAGAATGCTTGCTCTTTTTTTACCTTAATATTTCTTTGAGGAAGTTGTTGGTTCATTTAGAAAATCATGCTATCACCGAGAGGGTGATTTCGTTCGTTTACGGGCAGCTTTTGTTTTCTGGTGACCGACATCTGGACGATGGAAGTTGGGAGAAAGGGATACGTCGAGAGGCTGAAAGTGAAAGTCAGTTTTTTTCTTCCTTTCATGCACGTCAGTATGTTCGTTTGGGTACGTGTACCTGATCTTTAGATCTCAATGCTTGCAGTCTCATTAGATGAGTGAACATGATCGGCAATGTCCAAGAGTAGATAAATAATTCCAGGAGCATGTACCTACATGCCCATTATCCACTTTGTTCTGACCTCACACAGTTTTATGCACGCAAGTACTTATTTTGGATGATTATGACAGAAATTTCATAAACATCCATTCCAGCTCTGGAAATTTCTCAAAGTTTTCTTTCATCAAGTGTTCTCCTCTATCTCCACGGGTGGGAGAAGTATGTACCATGCTGGTCAGTAATTAATGGTCACCAGCTCATGCAATAAGAAGAGAAAATCATGTGTAGTATCGGTATTGAAATGTAGAGTTTTGTTTTACAGCTTCGCAATTGCGGATATTTTCTATTTGTCCTTGATTTCATTTCTTTCCAAGCTTTAGCTTCCGCTATTTTTGCCCAATTTTGTATCATCGCCGGAAAATATATCTTTCAAGGTTTGTAGAATGTAGTGATATAACCTTAGATCATTACTTCTAAATTATGCATTTATTGATCACTATGTATGGCGTGGTTTGCCTTTTGATTATTGCACGGTGTTCTTTGTATCAACATAATCTATATTATTTGCAGATTAAGCTTAATATGCAGAGCATTTACGTCAACGGTCAGCCCGGAATGACCATGCATGAACTGGGTTTTTCTATTAAAAAATGCATGTAGCTTTAATGTTTGGAAACATACAAGAAACTTTTCTTCTAGCAACAAAGGGCGTCCAACTTTAATGTCTAAAACGTACCACATCATAAAACATTCACTATCATATCGCCGCCTCCGGCCTCGTACTCGCGGACGAGGCGCATTAGCGCCTCGTTGGACTGGGTGGCCGACGGCCGTACGGCTGGATTCATCGGCACTGGAGAGGATGGCGGAGACGGAGGCGGAGGAGGCGAGGAGGCCATGGCGGCGGTTGATGGGACATGGCGATGCTGTCTGTGCCAGGAGTGAATGGGGAGAGAGAAGAACGAAGCGGCGAGGGAAATTGGGCAGCGAGGACCAAGACTATGCGCTGTCTCCCGCGCTTCTCCACGCGTGCAACCGTTGCACGCGGACGTGCAAAATGGCACGACAACGGGCCTGGCCCCAGAGAAACTGCCGATTCGGGCGTTCCTCCAAGGCCTATCCCAGGGGTGCTTTGAGAACTGGTTGGGCCACAACGCAGACGTCTTACAGGCAATCAAACGGGCCGTTTTTGCTGGGCCGATGCGAGCCAAAGGGCTCACAGCCTACCAAACGCGCCTAGGGTTTCCGTTCCTCATCTCGCTCTCGCGACGGAGGCGGCGACGCGTCCACCCCCCACGGGTAGGCTCCTTCCCACGTCCAGCGACCGGAGCAAGCATCTCCCGGCCGCATCGAACCCTCGGCCGCATCGCCTCCTCCCCAAGCCTCTCCCCTACCGTATCGCCCCAAGGTCATCCTCCCCCCTCCCCGACCGCATCGGCCCAAGGCCTAGCAGCGCCACCGACCAAGGAGGAGGGGGAAGAGAGGCCCTAGCAGCGATGCGAGCACCGCCGGCAAGGAGGAGGGAGGGGCGGAAGAGAGGGCCTAGGAGCGCCGGCTTCGGTAGCAGCAGGGAGAGAGCGGTTTCTACGAGGCATCGGCGAGGGGGCGGGATCTGCGAGGCATCGGCGAGGGAGCGGGATCTGCGCCGACGGCAGCGGCAACGACGAAGCAACCCTTTGTTATAGTGCGAAAACTGCTTTTTTTTGAAAGGGAAAAGGCCCCAGAGGGCCCTCGAACCATCTATTCCTTCAGCGGTGATGTTACAGATACAAGAGGAACCCGACATAAAATGGAAATTACAAATTGGCCCTCAAACTTTGCGAACAAGGCCTTCGAAAATTCACCGAAAAAGCGATCCAGGCCTTCGTCTTCACCGCACGACGCCGACGACCTCCAGGCACGGGCACCACCATCACCACCGGGGACGAAACCACTTGGGGTGATGGCAGTGATGATTCCAAGGCCGAGATCAAAGATCTTCCAGTTAAGGAAGAAGGAGCCCAGGCAACACTGACAGCCGGGCGCGGAGGGCCTCCCTAGGCCATGAATAGCATCGGAAAAACTTGGCCTCTGCTGATGAACTCCGCCACGGAATCCAGCTTCGGAAGCACAAAGATCTGCTTGTGCTTCATCTTCCCATCTCCACCGCCTAACACCTGACGAGTCGAAGCTGCCTCCCAACTTTCCCTCGCCGCCACGGCCGGCCGAAAGTAGAGAGACATCACCAACATCAGGTAGAGGGCGACGAGGTCGACGCTTATTGAGGGGATTCGCCACCGGGGCATGATGTCTACGGGTGCTTCTATTCTTGTAGATAGTGTTGGGCCTCCAAGAGCAGAGGTTTGTAGAACAGCAGCAAGTTTCCCTTAAGTGGATCACCCAAGGTTTATCGAACTCAGGGAGGAAGAGGTCAAAGATATCCCTCTCAAGCAACCCTGCAACCACAAAGTAAGAAGTCTCTTGTGTCCCCAACACACCTAATACACTTGTCAGATGTATAGGTACACTAGTTCGGCGAAGAGATAGTGAAATACAGGTGGTATGAATGAATATGAGCAGTAGTAACGGCGCCAGAAAATAGCTTGATGCTACAACTGGCGTGTGGTTGATGGTGGTAATATTGCAGGCAGTACAGATGCAGTAGAACAGTAAACAAGTGATGATTGCACTATTTAGGAACAAGGCCTAGGGATTATACTTTCACTAGTGGACACTCTCAACATTGATCACATAACAGAATAAATAGATAAATGCTATACTCTACACTCTCTTGTTGGATGATGAACACCACTAATTGTGTAGGATTACACGAACCCTCAATGCCGGAGTTAACAAGCTCCACAATATTCGATATTCATGTTTAAATAACCTTAGAGTGCATGATAGATCAACACAACTACACCAAGTACTAACATAGCATGCACACTGTCACCATCACACTATGAAGGAGGCATAGATCACATCAATACTATCATAGCAATAGTTAACTTCATAATCTACAAGAGATTACAATCATAACCTACGCCAAGTACTACACGATGCACACACTGTTACCTTTACACCGTGCAGGAGGAATAGACTACTTTAATAACATCACTAGAGTAGCACGTAGATGAATTGTGATACAAAACTCATATGAATCTCAATCATGCAAGGCAGCTCATGAGATCATTGTATTGAAGTACATAGGAGAGAGATTAGCCACATAGCTACCGGTAGAGCCCTTAGCCTCGATGGAGAACTACTCCCTCCTCATGGGAGACAACAGCGTTGATGAAGATGGCGGTGGAGATGGCAGCGGTGTCGATGGAGAAGCCTTTCGGGGGCACTTCCCCGTCCCGGTGGCGTGCCGGAACAGAGACTCCTGTCCCCCAGATCTTGGCTTCGCGATGGCGGTGGCTCTGGAAGGTTTCTCGTCCCGTGGCTTTTCCGTATCGAAGATTTAGTTCAGGGACCTTTATATAGGCGAAGAGGCGGAGTCGGAAGGTCGACGAGGCGGCGACACAACAGGGGGGCACGACCCACCCCCTAGCCGCGCCAGCCTACTGTCTGGTGGGCCTGTGGGCCCCCTCTGGCGGCTCTCGGGTGTTCTGGAAGCTTCATGCAATTCTAAGATGCTGGGCGTTGATTTTGTCCAATTCCGAGAATATTTTCTTACTAGGATTTCTGAAACCAAAAACAGCAGAAAACAGGAACTGGCACTTCGGCATCTCGTCAATAGGTTAGTTCCGGAAAACGCATCAAAACGATATAAAGTGTGAACAAAACATGTAGGTATTGTCATAAAACAAGCATGGAACATAAGAAATTATCGATACGTCGGAGACGTATCCGGGCACCATCCGCCCACTTCCACCTTGGAAGCGGGAGCATGACCTCCATGAGCGCCCATCCCGGGCCACGCCAAAGCACCAGGAGGGAGGAGCATCCCCGCACACCTCCAGATCCCGCCGTCATGGAGTTGCCCTTCTCATCCCCCTCGCCTCCACGGTCGGCCGGGAGAAGAAGAAGCAGCACCGAAATACAACAGATCGAGAGACAACAACTGCAGGCCTTATTTGCGGAGATCCTCGAAGTAGAAAGCACCACCGCCCACTCTGGCCGTCGGAGCAGAGAAGAAGTGGAACCACACCTCGAGCTGCTCGGGATCTGGCCAGAAGAACCCGAAGCCCTACTCCAAACTACTGGCAGAACGCCAAGAAACCTACTTCTACCTATACAAACTAAGCCGGCGCCTCCCCTTAGCCAACTTCGACCGGCAGCGCCGGCGGGAGCGGCCTTGGTTTGGCCCAGCGACACGGAGGAACCGCTCAGTACAGTAGCAAGGTGAGAGGGAGAGGATAGAGTTGTTGAAACTCCCCACCGTCTGGCCAGTACACTAGCTCAAACTTTGTTCTCGGTTCCCAGTCTTCTGTTTGATTGTTTCTAGTGTTAGGGCATCTCCAACACGGCGACCCATTGATACGTCTCCGACGTATCGATAATTTCTTATGTTCTATGCCATATTATTGATGATACCTACATGTTTTATGCACACTTTATGTCATATTCGTGCATTTTCTGGAACTAACCTATTAACAAGATGCCGAAGAGCCGATTCTGTTGTTCTCGCTGTTTTTGGTTTCGAAATCCTAGTAACGAAATATTCTCGGAATTGGACGAAATCAAAACCCGGGGTCCTATTTTGCCACGAAGCTTCCGGAAGACCGAAGAGGAGTCGAAGTGGGGCCACGAGGTGGCCGGACTATAGGGCGGCGCGGCCCAAGCCACGGCCGCGCCGACCTATAGTGTGGGCCCCTCGTGTGGCCCCCCACGTTGCCCTTCCGCCTACTTAAAGCCTCCGTCGCGAAAACCCCGATGTGAAGAACCACGATACGGAAAACCTTCCAGAGCCGCCGCCATCGCGAAGCCAAGATCTGGGGGACAGGAGTCTCTGTTCCGGCACGCCGCCGGACGGGGAAGTGCCCCGGAAGGCTCCTCCATCGACACCACCGCCATCTCCATCAACGCTGCTCGTCTCCCATGAGGAGGAGTAGTTCTCCATCGAGGCTCGGGGCTGTACCGGTAGCTATGTGGTTCATCTCTCTCATATGTACTTCAATACAATAATCTCATGAGCTGCCTTACATGATTGAGATTCATATGATGATGCTTGTAATCTAGATGTCATTATGCTAGTCAAGTGAATTTTACTCATGTGATCTCCGGAGACTCCTTGTCCCACGTGTGTAAAGGTGACAGTGTGTGCACCGTGTGGGTCTCTTAGGCTATATTTCACAGAATACTTATTCACTGTTATGAATGGCATAGTGAAGTGCTTATTTATATCTCTTTATGATTGCAATGCGTTTTGTATCACAATTTATCTATGTGCTACTCTAGTGATGTTATTAAAGTAGTTTTATTCCTCCTGCACGGTGTAATGGTGACAGTGTGTGCATCCGTGTTAGTACTTGGCGTATGCTATGATTATGATCTCTTGTAGATTATGAAGTTAACTATTGCTATGATGGTATTAATGTGATCTATTCCTCCTACATAGTGTGAAGGTGACAGTGTGCATACTATGTTAGTACTTGGTTTAGTCTTATTGATCTTTCATGCACTCTAAGGTTATTTAAATATGAACATTGAATTGTGGAGCTTGTTAACTCCGGCATTGAGGGTTCGTGTAATCCTACGCAATGTGTTCATCATCCAACAAGAGTGTAGAGTATGCATTTATCTATTCTATTATGTGATCAATGTTGAGAGTGTCCACTAGTGAAAGTCTAATACCTAGGCCTTGTTCCTAAATACTGCTATCGCTGCTTGTTTACTGTTTTACTGCGTTACTACTGCTGCGTTACTACTGCTTGTTTAGTGTCCTGGGCAAAGCACTTTTCTGGTGCCGTTGCTACTGCTCATATATATTCATACCACCTGTATTTCACTATCTCTTCGCCGAACTAGTACACCTATTAGGTGTGTTGGGGACACAAGAGACTTCTTGCTTTGTGGTTGCAGGGTTGCATGAGAGGGATATCTTTGACCTCTTCCTCCCCGAGTTCGATAAACCTTGGGTGATCCACTTAAGGGAAACTTGCTGCTGTTCTACAAACCTCTGCTCTTGGAGGCCCAACACCTGTCTACAAGAATAGAAGCACCCGTAGACATCAAGCACTTTTCTGGCGCCGTTGCCGGGGAGGTAAGGTAAAAGGTACTCACACTCCGGATCTCGGCTACTAAGCTATTTTCGCCGTTGTAAGTACTCGAAGCTATTTCCTTTAGATCCTGCAATTGCATCTTTTTGTTTCTTGTTTACACTAGTTTGGCATAATGAACAACAATGAGCTTCTTATTCTATTTCCCGATTTAAGACATGGATGGTTTGATGCGAAAATTTAAAAACCTATGGAATCTTATTTGCATGCTTGGTAGTAATATTAGTATGAACGCTTTGAACACCATTGTTGATAATGATATAGAAAGTTCTAAGCTTGGGGAAGCTGGTTTTCATGATCTTTTTAGTCCCCCAAGCATTGAGGAGAAAATTTTCTTTGATGATACTTTGCCTCCTATTTATGATGATTATAATGATAGTGGTCTTTTGGTGCCACCTACTATGGAGAGTAAATTTTGTTGTGATTATACTATGCCTTCTACACTTGATGAAAATAATAATTATAGCTACTTTGTTGAATTTGCTCCTACTACAATTAATAAGAATAACTATGCTTATGTTGGGAATAGTAATAATTTTATGCATGAGACTCATGATAAGAATGCTTTATGTGATAGTTATATTGTTGAGTTTGCTCATGATGCTACTGAAAGTTATTATGAGAGAGGAAAATATGGTTGTAGAAATTTTCATGTTACTAAAACACATCTCTATGTGCTGAAATTTTTGAAGCTACACTTGTTTTATCTTCCTATGCTTGTTACTTTGCTCTTCATGAACTTGTTTATTTACAAGATTCTTATGCATAGGAAGCATGTTAGACTTAAATGTGTTTTGAATTTGCCTCTTGATGCTCTCTTTTGCTTCAAATACTATTTCTTGCGAGTGCATCATTAAAACTGCTTGAGCCCATCTTAACGGCTATAAAGAAAGAACTTCTTGGGAGATAACCCATGTGTTATTTTGCTACAGTACTTTGTTTTATATTTGTGTCTTGGAAGTTGTTTACTACTGTAGCAACCTCTCCTTATCTTAGTTTTGTGTTTTGTTGTGCCAAGTAAAGTCATTGATAGAAAGGTTGATACTAGATTTGGATTACTGCGCAGAAACAGATTTCTTTGCTGTCACGAATCTGGGCCTAATTATCTATAGGTAACTCAGAAAATTAAGCCAATTTACGTGAGTGATCCTCAGATATGTACGCAACTTTCATTCAATTTGGGCATTTTCATTTGAGCAAGTCTGGTGCCTCAATAAAATCCACCTTTACGGACTGTTCTGTTTTGACAGATTCTGCCTTTTATTTCGCATTGCCTCTTTTGCTATGTTGGATGAATTTCTTTGATCCATTAATGTCCAGTAGCTTTATGCAATGTCCAGAAGTGTTAAGAATGATTGTGTCACCTCTGAACATGTTAATTTTTATTGTGCACTAACCCTCTAATGAGTTGTTTCGAGTTTGGTGTGGAGGAAGTTTTCAAGGATCAAGAGAGGAGTATGATATATTATGATCAAGGAGAGTGAAAGCTCTAAGCTTGGGGATGCCCCGGTGGTTCATCCCTGCATATTTCAAGAAGGCTCAAGCATCTAAGCTTGGGGATGCCCAAGGCATCCCCTTCTTCATCGACAAATTATCAGGTTCCTTCTCTTGAAACTATATTTTTATTCGGTCACATCTTATGTACTTTACTTGGAGCGTCTGTGTGCTTTTGTTTTTGTTTTTGTTTGAATAAATGCTTGTGTGGGAGAGAGACATGCTCCGCTGGTTCGTATGAACACATGTGTTCTTAGCTTTTAATTTTCATGGCGAAGGTTGAAACTGCTTCGTTAATTGTTATATGGTTGGATACAGAAAATGCTACATGTAGTAATTGGTATAATGTCTTGGATAATGTGATACTTGGCAATTGTTGTGCTCATGATTAAGCTCTTGCATCATATACTTTGCACCCATTAATGAAGAAACACTTAGATCTTGCTAATTTGGTTTGCATATTTGGTTTCTCTAGAGTCTAGATAACATCTAGTATTGAGTTTTGAACAACAAGGAAGACGGTGTAGAGTCTTATAATGTTTACAATATGTCTTTTATGTGAGTTTTGCTGCACCGTTCATCCTTGTGTTTGTTTCAAATAACCTTGCTAGCCTAAACCTTGTATCGAGAGGGAATACTTCTCATGCATCCAAAATCCTTGAGCCAACCACTATGCCATTTGTGTCCACCATACCTACCTACTACATGGTATTTCTCCGCCATTCCAAAGTAAATTGCTTGAGTGCTACCTTTAAAATTCCATCATTCACCTTTGCAATATATAGCTCATGGGACAAATAGCTTAAAAACTATTGTGGTATTGAATATGTACTTATGCACTTTATCTCTTATTAAGTTGCTTGTTGTGCGATAACCATGCTTCTGGGGACGCCATCAACTATTTTTTGTTGAATATCATGTGAGTTCCTATGCATGTCCGTCTTGTCTGAAGTAAGAGAGATCTACCACCTTAATGGTTGGAACATGCATATTGTTAGAGAAGAACATTGGGCCGCTAACTAAAGCCATGATTCATGGTGGAAGTTTCAGTTTTGGACATATATCCTCAATCTCATATGAGAATAATAATTGTTGCCACATGCTTATGCATTAAAGAGGAGTCCATTATCTCGTTGTCCATGTTGTCCCGGTATGGATGTCTAAGTTGAGAATAATCAAAAGCGAGAAATCCAAAATGCGAGCTTTCTCCTTAGACCTTTGTACAGGCGGCATGGAGGTACCCCATTGTGACACTTGGTTAAAACATGTGTATTGCGATGATCCGGTAGTCCAAGCTAATTAGGACAAGGCGCGGGCACTATTAGTATACTATGCATGAGGCTTGCAACTTGTAAGATATAATTTACATAACTCATATGCTTTATTACTACCGTTGACAAAATTGTTTCATGTTTTCAAAATAAAAGCTCTAGCACAAATATAGCAATCGATCCTTTCCTCTTTGAAGGACCATTCTTTTTACTTTTATGTTGAGTCAGTTCACCTATCTCTCTCCACCTCAAGAAGCAAACACTTGTGTGAACTGTGCATTGATTCCTACATACTTGCATATTGCACTTGTTATATTACTCTATGTTGACAATTATCTATGAGATATACATGTTACAAGTTGAAAGCAACCGCTGAAACTTAATCTTCCTTTGTGTTGCTTCAATACCTTTACTTTGATTTATTGCTTTATGAGTTAACTCTTATGCAAGACTTATTGATGCTTGTCTTGAAGTACTATTCATGAAAAGTCTTTGCTTTATGATTCACTTGTTTACTCATGTCATTACCATTGTTTTGATCGCTGCATTCATTACATATGTTTACAAATAGTATGATCAAGGTTATGATGGCATGTCACTTCAGAAATTATCTTTGTTATCGTTTTACCCGCTCGGGACGAGCGAGAACTAAGCTTGGGGATGCTTGATACGTCTCCGACGTATCGATAATTTCTTATGGTCTATGCCATATTATTGATGATACCTACATGTTTTATGCACACTTTATGTCATATTCGTGCATTTTACGGAACTAACCTATTAACAAGATGCCGAAGAGCCGCTTGCTCGTTTTCTGCTGTTTTTGGTTTCGAAATCCTAGTAACGAAATATTCTCGGAATTGGACGAAATTAAAACCCAGGGTCCTATTTTGCCACGAAGCTTCCGGAAGACCGAAGAGGAGTCGAAGTGGGGCCACGAGGTGGCCAGACTATAGGGCGGCGCGGCCCAAGCCCTGGCCGCGCCGACCTATAGTGTGGGCCCCTCGTGTGGCCCCCCACGTTGCCCTTCCGCCTACTTAAAGCCTCCGTCGCGAAAACCCCGATGTGAAGAACCACGATACGGAAAACCTTCCAGAGCCGCCGCCATCGCGAAGCCAAGATCTGGGGGATAGGAGTCTCTGTTCCGGCACGCCGCCGGGACGGGGAAGTGCCCCCGGAAGGCTCCTCCATCGACACCACCGCCATCTCCATCAACGCTGCTGTCTCCCATGAGGAGGGAGTAGTTCTCCATCGAGGCTCGGGGCTGTACCGGTAGCTATGTGGTTCATCTCTCTCCTATGTACTTCAATACAATAATCTCATGAGCTGCCTTACATGATTGAGATTCATATGATGATGCTTGTAATCTAGATGTCATTATGCTAGTCAAGTGAATTTTACTCATGTGATCTCCGGAGACTCCTTGTCCCACGTGTGTAAAGGTGACGAGTGTGTGCACCGTGTGGGTCTCTTAGGCTATATTTCACGAGAATACTTATTCACCGTTATGAATGGCATAGTGACGTGCTTATTTATATCTCTTTATGATTGCAATGTGTTTTGTATCACAATTTATCTATGTGCTACTCTAGTGATGTTATTAAAGTAGTTTTATTCCTCCCGCACGGTGTAATGGTGACGAGTGTGTGCATCCGTGTTAGTACTTGGCGTATGCTATGATTATGATCTCTTGTAGATTATGAAGTTAACTATTGCTATGATGGTATTAATGTGATCTATTCCTCCTACATAGTGTGAAGGTGACGAGTGTGCATACTATGTTAGTACTTGGTTTAGTCTTATTGATCTTTCATGCACTCTAAGGTTATTTAAATATGAACATTGAATTGTGGAGCTTGTTAACTCCGGCATTGAGGGTTCGTGTAATCCTACGCAATGTGTTCATCATCCAACAAGAGTGTAGAGTATGCATTTATCTATTCTATTATGTGATCAATGTTGAGAGTGTCCACTAGTGAAAGTCTAATCCCTAGGCCTTGTTCCTAAATATCGCTATCGTTGCTTGTTTACTTGTTTTACTGCGTTACTACTGCTGCGTTACTACTGCTTGTTTACTGTCCTGGGCAAAGCACTTTTCTGGTGCCGTTGCTACTGCTCATATATATTCATACCACCTGTATTTCACTATCTCTTCGCCGAACTAGTACACATATTAGGTGTGTTGGGGACACAAGAGACTTCTTGCTTTGTGGTTGCAGGGTTGCATGAGAGGGATATCTTTGACCTCTTCCTCCCTGAGTTCGATAAACCTTGGGTGATCCACTTAAGGGAAACTTGCTGCTGTTCTACAAACCTCTGCTCTTGGAGGCCCAACACTGTCTACAAGAATAGAAGCACCCGTAGACATCACCCATCCCGCGCGTCCGGATGGGTCCAGCCGGACAAAAAACCGGCCCAACGCGGTGACGCACCGCAAATGCGGATGGCCGCGGCGTCCGGAACGACGCAAACCCGGCCCAAATCTGGGCCGTATTTGCGTGGCCGTGGATGGCACGCGGCGTCCTCGCATGTCCGCTTGGTCCGCGTGGCTAGCCCAGCTGTCGGTGTCCCAGTCCTATTAAATGTGGACTGGGGGAGGGGGACTGTCCCTATCCAGTCCCCACTCTCCACTCCGGCCACACGCACGCGCGGGCTAGAGCTTCCGCGCCGCCATGGCCCCGAAGCGCGAGTTCGAGCCATCCGCCAGCGACCACGAGGCCGACAGCAGCCGGCAAGTCGCGCCGCCGGCGTTCGCCATGGGGCCGCCGACTCCTCCCAGAAGCGACCGGATCTACGTCACCATAGCGGTGGCGCAGATGTTCTGGGACGCCGTGTAGGGATACGTTGCATAGAAAACAAAAAATTTCCTACCGCGAACACGCAATCCAAGCCAAGATGCAATCTAGAAGACGGTAGCAACGAGGGGATTATCGAGTCTCACCCTTGAAGAGATTCCAAAGCCTACAAGATGAGGCTCTTGTTGCTGCGGTAGACGTTCACTTGCCGCTTGCAAAAGCGCGTAGAAGATCTTGATCACGGCGCCACGAACGGCAGCACCTCCGTACTCGGTCACACGTTCGGTTGTTGATGAAGACGACGTCCACCTCCCAGTTCCAGCGGGCAGCGGAAGTAGTAGATCCTCTTGAATCCGACAGCACGATGGCGTGGTGTCGGTGGCGGTGGAGAATTCCGGCGAAGCTTCGCTAAGCGTGCGGGGAAGAAGGAGTAGTGGGCGGCTAGGGTTTGGGGAGAGGGGGCGCCGGCCATCTAGTGGTGCGGCCACCTTGTGGTTGTTGGGGTGGCCGGCCCCCTCCCCTTGGCCCTCATTATATAGGTGGAACACCCAAGAGTTGGTCTACAAGTCTTCGAATAAGACCCCAAACCAAAACCTTCCATATCACATGAAACCTACCCAAGCTAGGACTCCCACTAGAGGTGGGAT